>NC_092088.1:7008248-7055624 GCF_045679555.1 Salvelinus alpinus
TGATTAACTGGGTTTCTCTGTCTCTCCTCACAGTAACATACTGCTGTGGTTAACTGGGTTTCTCTGTCTCTCCTCTCAGTAACATACTGCTGTGATTAACTGGTTTTCTGTCTCTCCTCTCAGTAACATACTGCTGTGATTAACTGGTTTTCTGTCTCTCCTCACAGTAACATACTGCTGTGGTTAACTGTGTTTCTGTCTCTCCTCACAGTAACATACTGCTGTGGTTATCTGTCTCTCCTCACAGTAACACACTGCTGTGGTTATCTGTCTCTCCTCACAGTAACATACTGCTGTGATTATCTCTCTCCTCACAGTAACATACTGCTGTGATTATCTGTCTCTCCTCACAGTAACATACTGCTGTGGTTATCTCTCTCCTCACAGTAACATACTGCTGTGATTATCTCTCTCCTCACAGTAACATACTGCTGTGATTATCTGTCTCTCCTCACAGTAACATACTGCTGTGGTTATCTGTCTCTCCTCTCAGTAACATACTGCTGTGGTTAACTGTCTCTCCTCACAGTAACATACTGCTGTGATTATCTGTCTCTCCTCACAGTAACATACTGCTGTGATTAACTGTCTCTCCTCACAGTAACATACTGCTGTGGTTAACTGTCTCTCCTCTCAGTAACATACTGCTGTGGTTAACTGGTTTTCTGTCTCTCCTCACAGTAAGATACTGCTGTGGTTATCTGTCTCTCCTCACAGTAACATACTGCTGTGGTTATCTGTCTCTCCTCACAGTAACATACTGCTGTGATTATCTGTCTCTCCTCACAGTAACATACTGCTTTGGTTATCTGTCTCTCCTCTCAGTAACTTACTGCTGTGGTTATCTGTCTCTCCTCACAGTAACATACTGCTGTGGTTATCTGTCTCTCCTCACAGTAACATACTGCGGTGGTTATCTGTCTCTCCTCACAGTAACATACTGCTGTGGTTATCTGTCTCTCCTCACAGTAACATACTGCTGTGGTTATCTGTCTCTCCTCACAGTAACATACTGCTGTGGTTAACTGGGTTTCTCTGTCTCTCCTCTCAGTAACATACTGCTGTGATTAACTGGTTTTCTGTCTCTCCTCTCAGTAACATACTGCTGTGATTAACTGGTTTTCTGTCTCTCCTCACAGTAACATACTGCTGTGGTTAACTGTGTTTCTGTCTCTCCTCACAGTAACATACTGCTGTGGTTATCTGTCTCTCCTCACAGTAACATACTGCTGTGGTTATCTCTCTCCTCACAGTAACATACTGCTGTGATTATCTCTCTCCTCACAGTAACATACTGCTGTGGTTATCTGTCTCTCCTCACAGTAACATACTGCTGTGGTTATCTCTCTCCTCACAGTAACATACTGCTGTGGTTATCTCTCTCCTCACAGTAACATACTGCTGTGATTATCTGTCTCTCCTCTCAGTAACATACTGCTGTGATTTAACTGGGTTTCTCTTTCTCTGTCCCCCCCCCCACAGTAACATACTGCTGTGATTATCTGTCTCTCCTCTCAGTAACATACTGCTGTGGTTAACTGTCTCTCCTCACAGTAACATACTGCTGTGGTTATCTGTCTCTCCTCTCAGTAACATACTGCTGTGGTTATCTGTCTCTCCTCACAGTAACATACTGCTGTGGTTAACTAGGTTTCTCTGTCCCCCCCCCCCCCTCAGTAACATACTGTAGTGATTAACTGGGTTTCTCTCCTCACAGTAACATACTGCTGTGATTATCTGTCTCTCCTCTCAGTAACATACTGCTGTGGTTAACTGTCTCTCCTCTCAGTAACATACTGCTGTGGTTATCTGTCTCTCCTCTCAGTAACATACTGCTGTGGTTAACTGTCTCTCCTCACAGTAACATACTGCTGTGGTTATCTGTCTCTCCTCTCAGTAACATACTGCTGTGGTTATCTGTCTCTCCTCACAGTAACATACTGCTGTGGTTATCTGTCTCTCCTCTCAGTAACATACTGCTGTGGTTAACTGTCTCTCCTCACAGTAACATACTGCTGTGGTTATCTGTCTCTCCTCTCAGTAACATACTGCTGTGGTTGTCTGTCTCTCCTCACAGTAACATACTGCTGTGGTTATCTGTCTCTCCTCTCAGTAACATACTGCTGTGGTTATCTGTCTCTCCTCACAGTAACATACTGCTGTGGTTAACTGGGTTTCTCTCCTCTCCTCACAGTAACATACTGCTGTGGTTATCTGTCTCTCCTCTCAGTAACATACTGCTGTGGTTATCTGTCTCTCCTCTCAGTAACATACTGCTGTGGTTATCTGTCCCCCCCCCTCAGTAACATGCTGCTGTGGCTCCATACCACCTTTGCGTTCCTCTACCTGTTGCTGACCGTGTACAGCATGAGACGGCACACCTCCAAGATGCACTACAGAGAGGACGATTTGGTGGGTGGTGTGAACACACACACACACACACACACACACCACTATCTGGAGGCAGGCTGTATACTAGATGTACCAGGTCAATGTGAAAAGTTCTTCTTCATTTCTGGCTCTGCTTTTTAGGTGAAACGCACTTTATTTGTCAATGGGATCTCCAAGTATGCAGAGGAGAAGCACATCAAGCAGCACTTTGAGTAAGTATTTTATTTATTTATCTTTTATTTAACTAGGCAAGTCATTTAAGGACAAATTCTTATTTACAATGACGGCCTCGTGGGTTAAACTGCCTTGTTCAGGGGCAGAACGACAGATTTTTTTTACCTTGTCAGCTCGGGGATTTGATTTTGCAACCTTTCGGTTACTAGTCCAACGATCTAACCACTAGGCTACCTGCCGCCCCTACACTCTAACCACTAGGCTACCTGCCGTCCCTACACTCTAACCACTAGGCTACCTGCCGCCCCTACACTCTAACCACTAGGCTACCTGCCCCCCCTACTCTCTAACCACTAGGCTACCTGCCGCCCCTACGCTCTAACCACTAGGCTACCTGCCGCCCCTACACTCTAACCACTAGGCTACCTGCCGTCCCTACACTCTAACCACTAGGCTACCTGCCGCCCCAATGATTTCCTGATTTCACTTCGCAAGCTTCAAAGGTTTCTCTTAGAATGTCTCCCTTAGGAGAGAAATTACATTAATCCACCATTTGCATGAATGTGGTCTCTCTGAGAGATCCATTCTCCCAGGTAGTTGGGTAAGGCTCTGTTAACAGTGTTACATGAATGTGGTCTCTCTGAGAGATCCATTCTCCCAGGTAGTTGGGTAAGGCTCTGTTAACAGTGTTACATGAATGTGGTCTCTCTGAGAGATCCATTCTCCCAGGTAGTTGGGTAAGGCTCTGTTAACAGTGTTACATGAATGTGGTCTCTCTGAGAGATCCATTCCCCCAGGTAGTTGGGTAAGGCTCTGTTAACAGTGTTACATGAATGTGGTCTCTCTGAGAGATCCATTCTCCCAGGTAGTTGGGTAAGGCTCTGTTAACAGTGTTACATGAATGTGGTCTCTCTGAGAGATCCATTCTCCCAGGTAGTTGGGTAAGGCTCTGTTAACAGTGTTACATGAATGTGGTCTCTCTGAGAGATCCATTCCCCCAGGTAGTTGGGTAAGGCTCTGTTAACAGTGTTACATTAATGTGGTCTCTCTGAGAGATCCATTCTCCCAGGTAGTTGGGTAAGGCTCTGTTAACAGTGTTACATGAATGTGGTCTCTCTGAGAGATCCATTCTCCCAGGTAGTTGGGTAAGGCTCTGTTAACAGTGTTACATGAATGTGGTCTCTCTGGGAGATCCATTCTCCCAGGTAGTTGGGTAAGGCTCTGTTAACAGTGTTACATTAATGTGATCTCTCTGAGAGATCCATTCTCCCAGGTAGTTGGGTAAGGCTCTGTTAACAGTGTTACATTAATGTGGTCTCTCTGAGAGATCCATTCTCCCAGGTAGTTGGGTAAGGCTCTGTTAACAGTGTTACATTAATGTGGTCTCTCTGAGAGATCCATTCCCCCAGGTAGTTGGGTAAGGCTCTGTTAACAGTGTTACATTAATGTGGTCTCTCTGGGAGATCCATTCTCCCAGGTAGTTGGGTAAGGCTCTGTTAACAGTGTTACATGAATGTGATCTCTCTGAGAGATCCATTCTCCCAGGTAGTTGGGTAAGGCTCTGTTAACAGTGTTACATGAATGTGGTCTCTCTGAGAGATCCATTCTCCCAGGTAGTTGGGTAAGGCTCTGTTAACAGTGTTACATGAATGTGATCTCTCTGAGAGATCCATTCTCCCAGGTAGTTGGGTAAGGCTCTGTTAACAGTGTTACATGAATGTGGTCTCTCTGAGAGATCCATTCCCCCAGGTAGTTGGGTAAGGCTCTGTTAACAGTGTTACATGAATGTGGTCTCTGAGAGATCCATTCTCCCAGGTAGTTGGGTAAGGCTCTGTTAACAGTGTTACATTAATGTGGTCTCTCTGAGAGATCCATTCTCCCAGGTAGTTGGGTAAGGCTCTGTTAACAGTGTTACATGAATGTGGTCTCTCTGAGAGATCCATTCTCCCAGGTAGTTGGGTAAGGCTCTGTTAACAGTGTTACATTAATGTGGTCTCTCTGAGAGATCCATTCTCCCAGGTAGTTGGGTAAGGCTCTGTTAACAGTGTTACATGAATGTGGTCTCTCTGAGAGATCCATTCTCCCAGGTAGTTGGGTAAGGCTCTGTTAACAGTGTTACATGAATGTGGTCTCTCTGAGAGATCCATTCTCCCAGGTAGTTGGGTAAGGCTCTGTTAACAGTGTTACATTAATGTGGTCTCTCTGGGAGATCCATTCTCCCAGGTAGTTGGGTAAGGCTCTGTTAACAGTGTTACATGAATGTGATCTCTCTGAGAGATCCATTCTCCCAGGTAGTTGGGTAAGGCTCTGTTAACAGTGTTACATGAATGTGGTCTCTCTGAGAGATCCATTCTCCCAGGTAGTTGGGTAAGGCTCTGTTAACAGTGTTACATTAATGTGGTCTCTCTGAGAGATCCATTCTCCCAGGTAGTTGGGTAAGGCTCTGTTAACAGTGTTACATGAATGTGGTCTCTCTGAGAGATCCATTCTCCCAGGTAGTTGGGTAAGGCTCTGTTAACAGTGTTACATGAATGTGGTCTCTCTGAGAGATCCATTCTCCCAGGTAGTTGGGTAAGGCTCTGTTAACAGTGTTACATTAATGTGGTCTCTCTGAGAGATCCATTCTCCCAGGTAGTTGGGTAAGGCTCTGTTAACAGTGTTACATTAATGTGATCTCTCTGAGAGATCCATTCTCCCAGGTAGTTGGGTAAGGCTCTGTTAACAGTGTTACATGAATGTGATCTCTCTGAGATATCCATTCTCCCAGGTAGTTGGGTAAGGCTCTGTTAACAGTGTTACATGAATGTGGTCTCTCTGAGAGATCCATTCTCCCAGGTAGTTGGGTAAGGCTCTGTTAACAGTGTTACATTAATGTGGTCTCTCTGAGAGATCCATTCTCCCAGGTAGTTGGGTAAGGCTCTGTTAACAGTGTTACATTAATGTGATCTCTCTGAGAGATCCATTCTCCCAGGTAGTTGGGTAAGGCTCTGTTAACAGTGTTACATTAATGTGATCTCTCTGAGAGATCCATTCTCCCAGGTAGTTGGGTAAGGCTCTGTTAACAGTGTTACATGAATGTGGTCTCTCTGGGAGATCCATTCTCCCAGGTAGTTGGGTAAGGCTCTGTTAACAGTGTTACATGAATGTGGTCTCTCTGAGAGATCCATTCTCCCAGGTAGTTGGGTAAGGCTCTGTTAACAGTGTTACATTAATGTGGTCTCTCTGAGAGATCCATTCTCCCAGGTAGTTGGGTAAGGCTCTGTTAACAGTGTTACATTAATGTGGTCTCTCTGAGAGATCCATTCTCCCAGGTAGTTGGGTAAGGCTCTGTTAACAGTGTTACATGAATGTGGTCTCTCTGAGAGATCCATTCTCCCAGGTAGTTGGGTAAGGCTCTGTTAACAGTGTTACATTAATGTGGTCTCTCTGAGAGATCCATTCCCCCAGGTAGTTGGGTAAGGCTCTGTTAACAGTGTTACATTAATGTGGTCTCTCTGAGAGATCCATTCTCCCAGGTAGTTGGGTAAGGCTCTGTTAACAGTGTTACATGAATGTGGTCTCTCTGAGAGATCCATTCTCCCAGGTAGTTGGGTAAGGCTCTGTTAACAGTGTTACATTAATGTGGTCTCTCTGAGAGATCCATTCCCCCAGGTAGTTGGGTAAGGCTCTGTTAACAGTGTTACATGAATGTGGTCTCTCTGAGAGATCCATTCCCCCAGGTAGTTGGGTAAGGCTCTGTTAACAGTGTTACATGAATGTGGTCTCTCTGGGAGATCCATTCTCCCAGGTAGTTGGGTAAGGCTCTGTTAACAGTGTTACATTAATGTGGTCTCTCTGAGAGATCCATTCTCCCAGGTAGTTGGGTAAGGCTCTGTTAACAGTGTTACATTAATGTGGTCTCTCTGAGAGATCCATTCTCCCAGGTAGTTGGGTAAGGCTCTGTTAACAGTGTTACATTAATGTGGTCTCTCTGAGAGATCCATTCCCCCAGGTAGTTGGGTAAGGCTCTGTTAACAGTGTTACATGAATGTGGTCTCTCTGGGAGATCCATTCTCCCAGGTAGTTGGGTAAGGCTCTGTTAACAGTGTTACATTAATGTGATCTCTCTGAGAGATCCATTCTCCCAGGTAGTTGGGTAAGGCTCTGTTAACAGTGTTACATTAATGTGGTCTCTCTGAGAGATCCATTCTCCCAGGTAGTTGGGTAAGGCTCTGTTAACAGTGTTACATGAATGTGATCTCTCTGAGAGATCCATTCTCCCAGGTAGTTGGGTAAGGCTCTGTTAACAGTGTTACATGAATGTGGTCTCTCTGAGAGATCCATTCTCCCAGGTAGTTGGGTAAGGCTCTGTTAACAGTGTTACATGAATGTGGTCTCTCTGAGAGATCCATTCTCCCAGGTAGTTGGGTAAGGCTCTGTTAACAGTGTTACATGAATGTGGTCTCTCTGAGAGATCCATTCTCCCAGGTAGTTGGGTAAGGCTCTGTTAACAGTGTTACATGAATGTGGTCTCTCTGAGAGATCCATTCTCCCAGGTAGTTGGGTAAGGCTCTGTTAACAGTGTTACATTAATGTGGTCTCTCTGAGAGATCCATTCTCCCAGGTAGTTGGGTAAGGCTCTGTTAACAGTGTTACATGAATGTGGTCTCTCTGAGAGATCCATTCTCCCAGGTAGTTGGGTAAGGCTCTGTTAACAGTGTTACATTAATGTGGTCTCTCTGAGAGATCCATTCTCCCAGGTAGTTGGGTAAGGCTCTGTTAACAGTGTTACATGAATGTGGTCTCTCTGAGAGATCCATTCTCCCAGGTAGTTGGGTAAGGCTCTGTTAACAGTGTTACATGAATGTGGTCTCTCTGAGAGATCCATTCTCCCAGGTAGTTGGGTAAGGCTCTGTTAACAGTGTTACATTAATGTGGTCTCTCTGGGAGATCCATTCTCCCAGGTAGTTGGGTAAGGCTCTGTTAACAGTGTTACATGAATGTGATCTCTCTGAGAGATCCATTCTCCCAGGTAGTTGGGTAAGGCTCTGTTAACAGTGTTACATGAATGTGGTCTCTCTGAGAGATCCATTCTCCCAGGTAGTTGGGTAAGGCTCTGTTAACAGTGTTACATTAATGTGGTCTCTCTGAGAGATCCATTCTCCCAGGTAGTTGGGTAAGGCTCTGTTAACAGTGTTACATGAATGTGATCTCTCTGAGAGATCCATTCTCCCAGGTAGTTGGGTAAGGCTCTGTTAACAGTGTTACATGAATGTGGTCTCTCTGAGAGATCCATTCTCCCAGGTAGTTGGGTAAGGCTCTGTTAACAGTGTTACATTAATGTGGTCTCTCTGAGAGATCCATTCTCCCAGGTAGTTGGGTAAGGCTCTGTTAACAGTGTTACATTAATGTGATCTCTCTGAGAGATCCATTCTCCCAGGTAGTTGGGTAAGGCTCTGTTAACAGTGTTACATGAATGTGATCTCTCTGAGAGATCCATTCTCCCAGGTAGTTGGGTAAGGCTCTGTTAACAGTGTTACATGAATGTGGTCTCTCTGAGAGATCCATTCTCCCAGGTAGTTGGGTAAGGCTCTGTTAACAGTGTTACATGAATGTGGTCTCTCTGAGAGATCCATTCTCCCAGGTAGTTGGGTAAGGCTCTGTTAACAGTGTTACATTAATGTGGTCTCTCTGAGAGATCCATTCTCCCAGGTAGTTGGGTAAGGCTCTGTTAACAGTGTTACATTAATGTGGTCTCTCTGAGAGATCCATTCTCCCAGGTAGTTGGGTAAGGCTCTGTTAACAGTGTTACATGAATGTGGTCTCTCTGGGAGATCCATTCTCCCAGGTAGTTGGGTAAGGCTCTGTTAACAGTGTTACATGAATGTGGTCTCTCTGAGAGATCCATTCTCCCAGGTAGTTGGGTAAGGCTCTGTTAACAGTGTTACATTAATGTGGTCTCTCTGAGAGATCCATTCCCCCAGGTAGTTGGGTAAGGCTCTGTTAACAGTGTTACATTAATGTGGTCTCTCTGAGAGATCCATTCTCCCAGGTAGTTGGGTAAGGCTCTGTTAACAGTGTTACATGAATGTGGTCTCTCTGAGAGATCCATTCTCCCAGGTAGTTGGGTAAGGCTCTGTTAACAGTGTTACATTAATGTGGTCTCTCTGAGAGATCCATTCCCCCAGGTAGTTGGGTAAGGCTCTGTTAACAGTGTTACATTAATGTGGTCTCTCTGAGAGATCCATTCCCCCAGGTAGTTGGGTAAGGCTCTGTTAACAGTGTTACATGAATGTGGTCTCTCTGGGAGATCCATTCTCCCAGGTAGTTGGGTAAGGCTCTGTTAACAGTGTTACATGAATGTGGTCTCTCTGGGAGATCCATTCTCCCAGGTAGTTGGGTAAGGCTCTGTTAACAGTGTTACATTAATGTGGTCTCTCTGAGAGATCCATTCTCCCAGGTAGTTGGGTAAGGCTCTGTTAACAGTGTTACATTAATGTGGTCTCTCTGAGAGATCCATTCTCCCAGGTAGTTGGGTAAGGCTCTGTTAACAGTGTTACATTAATGTGGTCTCTCTGAGAGATCCATTCCCCCAGGTAGTTGGGTAAGGCTCTGTTAACAGTGTTACATGAATGTGGTCTCTCTGAGAGATCCATTCTCCCAGGTAGTTGGGTAAGGCTCTGTTAACAGTGTTACATGAATGTGGTCTCTCTGAGAGATCCATTCTCCCAGGTAGTTGGGTAAGGCTCTGTTAACAGTGTTACATGAATGTGGTCTCTCTGGGAGATCCATTCCCCCAGGTAGTTGGGTAAGGCTCTGTTAACAGTGTTACGTGAATGTGGTCTCTCTGAGAGATCCATTCTCCCAGGTAGTTGGGTAAGGCTCTGTTAACAGTGTTACATGAATGTGGTCTCTCTGAGAGATCCATTCTCCCAGGTAGTTGGGTAAGGCTCTGTTAACAGTGTTACATGAATGTGGTCTCTCTGAGAGATCCATTCTCCCAGGTAGTTGGGTAAGGCTCTGTTAACAGTGTTACATTAATGTGGTCTCTCTGAGAGATCCATTCTCCCAGGTAGTTGGGTAAGGCTCTGTTAACAGTGTTACATGAATGTGGTCTCTCTGAGAGATCCATTCTCCCAGGTAGTTGGGTAAGGCTCTGTTAACAGTGTTACGTGAATGTGGTCTCTCTGAGAGATCCATTCTCCCAGGTAGTTGGGTAAGGCTCTGTTAACAGTGTTACATGAATGTGGTCTCTCTGAGAGATCCATTCTCCCAGGTAGTTGGGTAAGGCTCTGTTAACAGTGTTACATTAATGTGGTCTCTCTGAGAGATCCATTCCCCCAGGTAGTTGGGTAAGGCTCTGTTAACAGTGTTACATTAATGTGGTCTCTCTGAGAGATCCATTCCCCCAGGTAGTTGGGTAAGGCTCTGTTAACAGTGTTACATGAATGTGGTCTCTCTGAGAGATCCATTCTCCCAGGTAGTTGGGTAAGGCTCTGTTAACAGTGTTACATGAATGTGATCTCTCTGAGAGATCCATTCTCCCAGGTAGTTGGGTAAGGCTCTGTTAACAGTGTTACATGAATGTGGTCTCTCTGAGAGATCCATTCTCCCAGGTAGTTGGGTAAGGCTCTGTTAACAGTGTTACATGAATGTGGTCTCTCTGAGAGATCCATTCTCCCAGGTAGTTGGGTAAGGCTCTGTTAACAGTGTTACATTAATGTGGTCTCTCTGAGAGATCCATTCTCCCAGGTAGTTGGGTAAGGCTCTGTTAACAGTGTTACATTAATGTGGTCTCTCTGAGAGATCCATTCTCCCAGGTAGTTGGGTAAGGCTCTGTTAACAGTGTTACATGAATGTGGTCTCTCTGGGAGATCCATTCTCCCAGGTAGTTGGGTAAGGCTCTGTTAACAGTGTTACATGAATGTGGTCTCTCTGAGAGATCCATTCTCCCAGGTAGTTGGGTAAGGCTCTGTTAACAGTGTTACATGAATGTGGTCTCTCTGAGAGATCTATTCTCCCAGGTAGTTGGGTAAGGCTCTGTTAACAGTGTTACATGAATGTGATCTCTCTGAGAGATCCATTCTCCCAGGTAGTTGGGTAAGGCTCTGTTAACAGTGTTACATTAATGTGGTCTCTCTGGGAGATCCATTCTCCCAGGTAGTTGGGTAAGGCTCTGTTAACAGTGTTACATGAATGTGATCTCTCTGAGAGATCCATTCTCCCAGGTAGTTGGGTAAGGCTCTGTTAACAGTGTTACATTAATGTGGTCTCTCTGAGAGATCCATTCTCCCAGGTAGTTGGGTAAGGCTCTGTTAACAGTGTTACATGAATGTGGTCTCTCTGAGAGATCCATTCCCCCAGGTAGTTGGGTAAGGCTCTGTTAACAGTGTTACATGAATGTGGTCTCTCTGAGAGATCCATTCTCCCAGGTAGTTGGGTAAGGCTCTGTTAACAGTGTTACGTGAATGTGGTCTCTCTGAGAGATCCATTCTCCCAGGTAGTTGGGTAAGGCTCTGTTAACAGTGTTACATGAATGTGGTCTCTCTGAGAGATCCATTCTCCCAGGTAGTTGGGTAAGGCTCTGTTAACAGTGTTACATGAATGTGGTCTCTCTGAGAGATCCATTCTCCCAGGTAGTTGGGTAAGGCTCTGTTAACAGTGTTACATGAATGTGATCTCTCTGAGAGATCCATTCTCCCAGGTAGTTGGGTAAGGCTCTGTTAACAGTGTTACATGAATGTGGTCTCTCTGAGAGATCCATTCTCCCAGGTAGTTGGGTAAGGCTCTGTTAACAGTGTTACGTGAATGTGGTCTCTCTGAGAGATCCATTCTCCCAGGTAGTTGGGTAAGGCTCTGTTAACAGTGTTACATTAATGTGGTCTCTCTGAGAGATCCATTCTCCCAGGTAGTTGGGTAAGGCTCTGTTAACAGTGTTACATTAATGTGGTCTCTCTGAGAGATCCAATCTCCCAGGTAGTTGGGTAAGGCTCTGTTAACAGTGTTACATGAATGTGGTCTCTCTGAGAGATCCATTCTCCCAGGTAGTTGGGTAAGGCTCTGTTAACAGTGTTACATGAATGTGGTCTCTCTGAGAGATCCATTCCCCCAGGTAGTTGGGTAAGGCTCTGTTAACAGTGTTACATGAATGTGGTCTCTCTGAGAGATCCATTCTCCCAGGTAGTTGGGTAAGGCTCTGTTAACAGTGTTACATTAATGTGGTCTCTCTGAGAGATCCATTCTCCCAGGTAGTTGGGTAAGGCTACAGTGCAGGTCCTGCCCTCTCCATGGGCCATGTGTCCCGTGTGGTGAATGTAGACCGTGCCTCCCAGGCCAGCCCTAAACATACATACAATAGTAGGTCTATCTGTGGAATTGTTCCTAACTGAAGTCAGATGGGCTGGAATAGTTGAGTCATGTGTTAGGCTGTAGGAGGATGGGCTGGGGGGGGGCACACTGGGGGGGGACAGAGCACACTGGGAGGGAGGGGGCAGACGCACACTGGGAGGGGGGGGGGGGCAGACGCACACTGGGGGGGGGACAGAGCACACTGGGAGGGAGGGAGGATGCAAACTGGGGGGCGGACGCACACTGGGAGGCGGGGATGGACACTGGGAGGGGGGGACAGACGCACACTGGGAGGGGGGGAGGATGCAAACTGGGGGGGCAGACACTGGGAGGGGTGTGTGGGACAGAGTCATGGCATGTCACCTCTAAGCCAAATAGTATTACACTACATCTCATAGCCTGCAGAGAGAGACCAACATGTCAGTTGGCCAGTAGCCTGCAGAGAGAGAGACCAACATGTCAGTTGGCCAGTAGCCTGCAGAGAGAGAGAGACCAACATGTCAGTTGGCCAGTAGCCTGCAGAGAGAGACCAACATGTCAGTTGGCCAGTAGCCTGCAGAGAGAGAGACCAACATGTCAGTTGGCCAGTAGCCTGCAGAGAGAGAGAGACCAACATGTCAGTTGGCCAGTAGCCTGCAGAGAGAGAGAGACCGACATGTCAGTTGGCCAGTAGCCTGCAGAGAGAGAGAGACCAACATGTCAGTTGGCCAGTAGCCTGCAGAGAGAGAGAGACCAACATGTCAGTTGGCCAGTAGCCTGCAGAGAGAGAGAGACCAACATGTCAGTTGGCCAGTAGCCTGCAGAGAGAGAGACCAACATGTCAGTTGGCCAGTAGCCTGCAGAGAGAGAACAACATGTCATTAGCCTGCAGAGAGAGAGAGACCAACATGTCAGTAGCCTGCAGAGAGAGAGAGACCAACATGTCAGTTGGCCAGTAGCCTGCAGAGAGAGAGAGACCAACATGTCAGTTGGCCAGTAGCCTGCAGAGAGAGAGAGACCAACATGTCAGTTGGCCAGTAGCCTGCAGAGAGAGAGAGACCAACATGTCAGTTGGCCAGTAGCCTGCAGCAAGAGAGACCAACATGTCAGTTGGCCAGTAGCCTGCAGAGAGAGAGACCAACATGTCAGTTGGCCAGTAGCCTGCAGAGAGAGAGAGACCAACATGTCAGTTGGCCAGTAGCCTGCAAAGAGAGAGAGACCAACATGTCAGTTGGCCAGTAGCCTGCAGAGAGAGAGAGACCAACATGTCAGTTGGCCAGTAGCCTGCAGAGAGAGAGAGACCAACACTTCATTTGGCCAGTAGCCTGCAGAGAGAGAGAGACCAACATGTCAGTTGGCCAGTAGCCTGCAGCAAGAGAGACCAACATGTCAGTTGGCCAGTAGCCTGCAGAGAGAGAGACCAACATGTCAGTTGGCCAGTAGCCTGCAAAGAGAGAGAGACCAACATGTCAGTTGGCCAGTAGCCTGCAAAGAGAGAGAGACCAACATGTCAGTTGGCCAGTAGCCTGCAGAGAGAGAGACCAACATGTCAGTTGGCCAGTAGCCTGCAGAGAGAGAGACCAACATGTCAGTTGGCCCGTAGCCTGCAGAGAGAGAGAGACCAACATGTCAGTTGGCCAGTAGCCTGCAGAGAGAGAGAGACCAACATGTCAGTTGGCCAGTAGCCTGCAGAGAGAGAGAGACCAACATGTCAGTTGGCTAGTAGCCTGCAGAGAGAAAGACCAACATGTCAGTTGGCCAGTAGCCTGCAGAGAGAGAGAGAGAGAGACCAACATGTCAGTAGCCTGCAGAGAGAGAGAGACCAACATGTCAGTAACCTGCAGAGAGAGACCAACATGTCAGTAGCCTGCAGAGAGAGAGAGAGAGAGCAACATCTCCTTCTCATAGAGTTGATCAGGCTGTTGATTGTGGCCTGTGGAATGTTGTCCCACTCCTCTTCAATGGCTGTGAGAAGTTGCTGGATATTGGCGGTAACTGGAACACACTGTCTTAAAGTTCAATCCAGAGCATCCCAAACATGCTCAATGGGTGACATGGCTGTAGAGTCTGCAGGCCAAGGAAGAACTGGGACATTTTCAGCTATCAGGAATTGTGTACAGATCCTTGTGACATGGGGCCATGCATTATCATGCTGAAACATGAGGTGATGGTGGCAGATGAACGGCTCGTCAATGGGCCTCGGGGTCTTGTCACGGTATCTCTGTGCTTTCAAATTGCCATCGTTAAAATGCAATTGTGTTCATTGTCTGTAGCTTATGCCTGCTCATACCATAACCCCACCGCCACCATGGGGCACTCTGTTCACAACGTTGACTATAGCAAACCGCTAGCCCACACCACACCACGTCTGCGGTTGTGAGGCCGGTTGGACGCACTGCCAAATTCTCTAAAATGACTTGAGGCGGCTTATGGTAGAGAAATTATCATTCAATTTTCTGGCAACTGATCTGGTAAGACTTTTCTGCAGTCATCATATAAATTGCACGCTCCCTCAACTTGAGGCATCTGTGGCATTGTGTTGTGTGTCAAAACTGCATATTTTAGTGGCCTTTTATTGTCCCCGGCACAAGGTGCACCTGTGTAATGATCATGCTGTTTAATCAGTTTATTGATATGCCACATCTGTCAGGTGGATATATTATTTTGGCGAAGAAGAAATGCTCACTAACAGGGATTAAAAACACATTTGTGCACAAAATTTGAGCGAAATAAGCTTTTTGTGCATATGGAATATTTCGGCCATCTTTTATTTCAGCTCATGAAACGTGGGACCAACACTTTACCTGTGGCCTCTATATTTGTGTTCAGCGTGATTTAGATTACAGTCCTGTAATAGTGAATATGATAAAAGGTCATTCGATTACTAGAATATCGACCGTGCGTCACTTCCTTGATTTGAAATGCTTTCTATCTGAATCTAATCCCCCCCCCCCCCCCCTGTCGTCGTGGTTCTGTATAGGTACTGGCAGTGGTTCACTGTCACTATAGAAACAGAATTACTAGAACAGACATTGCCGTTCAAGTCAACGTTCCGTAATGAGTGTGCTTCTGCATTATATGTTTTAGTCCTATTTCTATGACATGTTAACACAGAGAGACTGCCGAGCGATTTAATGTCTGCAACCAACATAAGGACTGAAGGGAATACTATAGACTTGTATAAACAGATTCCTCCATGTCCATTCCTTTTTAATCCTTACCTTACCATCTCTTTGCCTCTCCACCCTCCCCTTTCTCTCAATACAGACAGGCTTATGAAAACTGCTGCGTTCTAGAGGCTCGTATTTGTTACGACGTGGCCAAGCTGATGTCCCTCAACTCAGAAAGGTGAGTAGTGTCTCCGCTTGACTGTCGCTGTCTGTAGCAATACCATAGAGAGAGAGAGAGAGAGGACTGAATTTGGATTTAACACGTTTTAGCATGGACATTTTCCATTGAGGGGCTTCCACCATTTTAAAGTACACTGAACAAAAATAAAGGCAACTTGCAACAATTTGAAAGATTTTACTGAGTTACTGTTCATATGAGGAAATCAGTCAATTTAAATAAATTCATGAGGCCCTAATCTATGGATTTCACATGACTGGGAAAACAGATATGAATCTGTTGGTCACAGATACCTTAACAAAAAGGTAGGGGTGTGGATCATGAAACCAGTCTGTATCTGGTGTGACCACCATTTGCCTTATGCAGCGTGACACATCTCCTTCACATAGAGTTGACCAGGCTGTTGATTGTGGCCTGTGGAATGTTGTCCCACTCCTCTTCAATGGCTGTGAGAAGTTGCTGGATATTGGCGGGAATTGGAACACGCCTATCCAGAGCATTCCAAACATGCTCAATGGGTGACATGTCTGGTGAGTATGCAGGCCACGGAAGAACGGACATTTTCAGCTATCGGGAATTGTGTACAGATCCTTGTGACATGGGGTCGTGCATTATCATGCTGAAACATGAGGTGATGGCGGTGGATGAACGACTCGTCAATGGGCCTCGGGGTCTTGTCACAGTATCTCTGTGCATTCAAATTGCAATCGATAAAATGCAATTGTGTTAGTTGTCCATAGCTTATGCCTGCCAATACCATAACCCCACCGCCACCATGGGGCACTCTGTTTACAACGTTGACATCAGCAAACTTCTCGCCCACACGACGCCTTACACGCTGTCTGCCATCTGCCCGGTACAGGTGAAACCGGGATACATCCCGGGAAGGACACACAAGATGAGCAACGTTACAACGCCAATCTGCAGTCAAGTCAAGTTTATTTTTTTAACCTTTATTTCACTAGGCAAGTCAGTTAAACAACAAATGTATTATTTACAATGACGGCCTACCGGGTATCCGATCTAGCAACCTTTCGGTTACTGGCACAATGCGCTAACCACTAGGCTGAAAAAAATAAAAGTAACATTAAGCTCAGGCCGGCTCACAGCTTGTGATGCTGCAAATGTTTCTCTACAACTACTGAAACTAGCCAAAAATATGTATAATAAAAGTAGCTAGGGGGAAAGCAAAGAAAATAAACAAAAAAGACTAATGAAGTAAAAGCTATAATGTGCTTTTTTAATTTGTGTTGCTCTACAAAAAAAATAGTCTTGCCTACAGAACTCTCTCTAGGCTACCTGCCGCCTCGTCGTTTCCTATTGAGGGCAACGAGCACACAGATGAGCTTCCCTGAGACGGTTTCTGACAGTTTGTGCAGAAATTCATCGGTTGTTCAAAACCCACAGTTTCATCAAGTTTTCTGTGCGTATGAAACAATTCTGAGATCTTTTATTTCAGCTCATGAAACATGGAACTAACACTTTACATGTTGTGTGTTTTTATATATATTTGTTTTCAGTGTTTTTGACTGGGTGGGGATTCTTATGGGTTGTGACCAGAGCATTGTCTTCCTCTAGTTGGGTAGTAGGGTTTAAATGGCTTGAAGACATATCACCGCCATCAAATCTAATGTTATTAGTCACATGCGCCGAATACAACAGGTGTAGACCTTACCGTGATATGCTTACTTACAAATCCTTAACCAACAATGCAGTTAAAAAAATAGGTAAGAAAGTATTTACAAAATAAACGAATGTAAAAAATGTAATGAAATAAAGTTACGCAATAAAATAACAAGGCTATATACAGGGGGACAATAATATGGGCCTAGTATAGAGGTCCTGGATGGCAGGAAGCTTGTTCCCAGGGATGTACTGAGCAGTACGCACTACCCTCTGTAGGGCCTTACTGTCAGATGCCGAGCAGTTGCCATACCAGGCGGTGATGCAACCGGTCAGGATGCTCTCGATGGTGCAGCTGTAGACCTTTTTGAAGATCTCAGGACCCATGACAAATCTTTTCAGTCTCCTGAGGGGGAAAAGGTGTTGTCGTGCCCTCTTCACGACTGTCTTGGTGTGTTGGGACCGTGATTAGTGGTCCAAACTACATCTAGCGGTCGCAGATTTGATTCAGTATTCCCAACACTGCAGGAGGCGGTAAATCACCAATATATTAGTTTTACACTTTTTTCAAACACAAAAGAAGAAGAACATGTACTACTTTAAAATTGAGAGAGCCTTAATGGTGCTGCCCATGCTGTCACAGACGCCATAATGGCACAGACGAGTCCTCTTTCCATCTCTATGAGCAAAACTAATTTGTCTAGTAATCCGGTGTGTGGCCAGTGTATTTGGTCATGTGATATGAGCATGTGTGCTGTCCATGTGCTTCTGTAAACAGGAAGAAGACTGAACGTAGCATGAAGTTCTTTAAAGACCTACAGTCCAAGGAGCACATCCCCTCCATGATCAACCCCAAACCCTGTGGACATCTCTGCTGCTGTATTATCAAGGGCTGTGAACAGGTAAGACCAACATCTACCTGTATTATCAAGGGCTGTGAACAGGTAAGACCGACGTCTACCTGTATTATCAAGGGCTGTGAACAGGTAAGACCGACGTCTACCTGTATTATCAAGGGCTGTGAACAGGTAAGACCGACGTCTACCTGTATTATCAAGGGCTGTGAACAGGTAAGACCGACATCTACCTGTATTATCAAGGGCTGTGAACAGGTAAGACCAACATCTACCTGTATTATCAAGGGCTGTGAACAGGTAAGACCGACGTCTACCTGTATTATCAAGGGCTGTGAACAGGTAAGACCGACGTCTACCTGTATTATCAAGGGCTGTGAACAGGTAAGACCAACATCTACCTGTATTATCAAGGGCTGTGAACAGGTAAGACCAACATCTACCTGTATTATCAAGGGCTGTGAACAGGTAAGACCAACATCTACCTGTATTATCAAGGGCTGTGAACAGGTAAGACCAACGTCTACCTGTATTATCAAGGGCTGTGAACAGGTAAGACCGACGTCTACCTGTATTATCAAGGGCTGTGAACAGGTAAGACCGACGTCTACCTGTATTATCAAGGGCTGTGAACAGGTAAGACCGACGTCTACCTGTATTATCAAGGGCTGTGAACAGGTAAGACCGACGTCTACCTGTATTATCAAGGGCTGTGAACAGGTAAGACCGACGTCTACCTGTATTATCAAGGGCTGTGAACAGGTAAGACCGACGTCTACCTGTATTATCAAGGGCTGTGAACAGGTAAGACCGACGTCTACCTGTATTATCAAGGGCTGTGAACAGGTAAGACCGACGTCTACCTGTATTATCAAGGGCTGTGAACAGGTAAGACCGAAGTCTACCTGTATTTACACCCTCAGCTCAAACCCATTTACAGCACCGCATCATAACACTACTCCTAAGGAGAGAGTTGATTCAAAAAGTTTTTGGGAATTTGTATTTGTGTGGTTGTTTTTTTGTTGTCCTATCCAAATGCCACAATCAAATTCCCTCTGGGTATGTTGCTGAGTGACCATTTCTGTCTTTCTCATAGTGTTCTCATTAGTCCTTCTTCTTCGTTTTCTAACTAACCATCTCTATCCTACAGGAGGAGGCAGTGAGTTACTACACCAAGCTGGAGTCCAAGCTCAAGGAGGAGTACAGGAAGGAGAGAGAGAAGGTCAACAGTAAACCACTAGGAATGGCCTTCGTTACCTTCCAGAACGAAGCCATGACCGCCATGTAAGAGCCTGTGTGACAACACGACACCAGAGGAATGAGAGGATGTTTGTGTTTTTTTCCTAATCTCTCCTTCTGTACTTTCACGTGTCGTTCATCACTCGGCTATTGGAACGAATGTGAGAATGCTGGAAATCAATGTTTTGTCTTGTTTTGTGCGTTTGTAACTATAAATCGAGTGATATCTTCCTTATATGGTTCCCTGTTCAGTATCCTGAAGGACTACAATGCGTGTAACTGTCAGGGCTGCCACTGTCAGAGGGAACCCAGGTCTTCCTCCTTCAGCCAGCACCTTCACACGTACTCCTGGACGGTCGGCTACGCACCAGACCCACAGAACGTCTACTGGTGAGAACACACACACACACAGCACAGATTCTCCCCCCCCCCCCCCTCCGCTGAGACTAATGCCGTGTTCAAAACAACTGGGAACTCTGGGAATTTCCTACTTCAGTGCGTTCCAAGGACTGACGGTCTCCGCATCTGATGTTCAAGGTGCTTTCAAGACAACTGGAAACTCGGGGGGGGGAAAAACGAGATCCGACTGCGGAAAATCATTTTTGAACGGTCATCTGACTCGGAAATTCTGGCATCTTTCGAGAGCGTCCCCGACTTTCCGACCTGAAGTTCACGGAGGTCATGATTTGACCTCCCCCCCCCCCCCCCGAGGTCCCAGTTGTCTTGAAAGCACCATGAACGTCAGATGCGGAGACCGTCAGTCCAGTAAAATAAATAAGGAAATTATTTGCACGTTATTTCTATTTATGCAGGGCTGTGCCTCGCAAGTGCTAAACCAATTGATCTACAGTATTTTGTTATCAAAGCTTGAGTCCTGAAATATAATATGGTCTGAGAAGAACGATATTGGCAGACCAGGCATATAGCCAATATGCTGTGATAATGTATTAGGCCAGGCATATAGCCAATATGCTGTGATAATGTAATAGACCAGGCATATAGCCAATATGCTGTGATAATGTAATAGACCAGGCATATAGCCAATATGCTGTGATAATGTAATAGACCAGGCATATAGCCAGTATGCTGTGATAATGTAATAGACCAGGCATATAGCCAATATGCTGTGATAATGTAATAGACCAGGCATATAGCCAGTATGCTGTGATAATGTATTAGACCAGGCATATAGCCAGTATGCTGTGATAATGTAATAGACCAGGCATATAGCCAATATGCTGTGATAATGTAATAGACTAGGCATATAGCCAATATGCTGTGATAATGTATTAGACCAGGCATATAGCCAGTATGCTGTGATAATGTATTAGACCAGGCATATAGCCAATATGCTGTGATAATGTAATAGACCAGGCATATAGCCAGTATGCTGTGATAATGTAATAGACCAGGCATATAGCCAATATGCTGTGATAATGTAATAGACCAGGCATATAGCCAATATGCTGTGATAATGTAATAGACCAGGCATATAGCCAATATGCTGTGATAATGTAATAGACCAGGCATATAGCCAATATGCTGTGATAATGTATTAGACCAGGCATATAGCCAATATGCTGTGATAATGTAATAGACCAGGCATATAGCCAATATGCTGTGATAATGTAATAGACCAGGCATATAGCCAATATGCTGTGATAATGTAATAGACCAGGCATATAGCCAATATGCTGTGATAATGTAATAGACCAGGCATATAGCCAATATGCTGTGATAATGTAATAGACCAGGCATATAGCCAATATGCTGTGATAATGTAATAGACCAGGCATATAGCCAATATGCTGTGATAATGTAATAGACCAGGCATATAGCCAATATGCTGTGATAATGTAATAGACCAGGCATATAGCCAATATGCTGTGATAATGTAATAGACCAGGCATATAGCCAATATGCTGTGATAATGTAATAGACCAGGCATATAGCCAATATGCTGTGATAATGTAATAGACCAGGCATATAGCCAATATGCTGTGATAATGTAATAGACCAGGCATATAGCCAATATGCTGTGATAATGTAATAGACCAGGCATATAGCCAATATGCTGTGATAATGTAATAGACCAGGCATATAGCCAATATGCTGTGATAATGTAATAGACCAGGCATATAGCCAATATGCTGTGATAATGTAATAGACCAGGCATATAGCCAATTTGCTGTGATAATGTAATAGACCAGGCATATAGCCAATATGCTGTGATAATGTAATAGACCAGGCATATAGCCAATATGCTGTGATAATGTAATAGACCGGGCATATAGCCAATATGCTGTGATAATGTAATAGACCGGGCATATAGCCAATATGCTGTGATAATGTAATAGACCAGGCATATAGCCAATATGCTGTGATAATGTAATAGACCGGGCATATAGCCAATATGCTGTGATAATGTAATAGACCGGGCATATAGCCAATATGCTGTGATAATGTAATAGACCGGGCATATAGCCAATATGCTGTGATAATGTAATAGACCAGGCATATAGCCAATATGCTGTGATAATGTAATAGACCAGGCATATAGCCAATTTGCTGTGATAATGTAATAGACCAGGCATATAGCCAATATGCTGTGATAATGTAATAGACCAGGCATATAGCCAATATGCTGTGATAATGTAATAGACCGGGCATATAGCCAATATGCTGTGATAATGTAATAGACCGGGCATATAGCCAATATGCTGTGATAATGTAATAGACCGGGCATATAGCCAATATGCTGTGATAATGTAATAGACCGGGCATATAGCCAATATGCTGTGATAATGTAATAGACCGGGCATATAGCCAATATGCTGTGATAATGTAATAGACCGGGCATATAGCCAATATGCTGTGATAATGTAATAGACCAGGCATATAGCCAATATGCTGTGATAATGTAATAGACCAGGCATATAGCCAATATGCTGTGATAATGTAATAGACCAGGCATATAGCCAGTATGCTGTGATAATGTATTAGACCAGGCATATAGCCAATATGCTGTGATAATGTATTAGACCAGGCATATAGCCAATATGCTGTGATAATGTATTAGACCAGGCATATAGCCAATATGCTGTGATAATGTATTAGGACTACTGCACACCTCATTCCTACAGAACAGTTTTTATTGGGTTAATGTAAAAAATATATATTCTATACATATATTTTTTTTAAACAAAAAATCTGAGTGGACTGACTGCTTTCTTTTTGACTGGGGAAGTGATCTTGACTCGTGACAGCTGGTGGTTGGTGACCACTGGTGTAGACGATTAGCCAACTGCTGAGTGTTGTTATCAGATTACCTCACAGCTGAAGACTGTACATATCTGGCGGCGTCTCTTGGTGTCAGCCTCAGTCCTGTATGTATGTGAAGGGTCATAGAGTGAAAATCAAGTCCATCTAGGCCAAGGGGCTATTCAAATCTTCTCGTACAAGAAGTTGTGACAATTTTTCTTAATGTTAAAACTGCCATTTTATTTTCATCCATTTTTCCGTTTAAAAACGCTAAGAAAAAAATCATACAATTCCATTTACAACGCAGAATAATGGGTCAATTACATCAGTCTGACTGCTTGGGCCGGGCAACCCTTTAAATCCAAATCAAATTGTATTAGTGTTAGGAATTTTGTTAATAATAATTAAAACAATTTCTAGATTTAGATAAAACTATAACTAATTGAACTCTGCACGCCTAGTGAAAAGAGATCTGTGCTGTGGGTCATAAAATAAGCAGAAAGGGTCGTTAAACTATGGTTGAACTGACCCAACTTAGCCCTGAGATGTTTAGATAAAGTAGTGAGTAACTTTTTAGGTCTTCCATTACATTACATTTACATTTAAGTCATTTAGCAGACGCTCTTATCCAGAGCGACTTACAAATTGCTTGCATTCACCTTATGATATCCAGTGGAACAACCACTTTACAATAGTGCATCTAACTCTTTTAAGGGGGGGGTTAGAAGGATTACTTTATCCTATCCTAGGTATTCCTTAAAGAGGTGGGGTTTCAGGTGTCTCCGGAAGGTGGTGATTGACTCCGCTGACCTGGCGTCGTGAGGGAGTTTGTTCCACCATTGGGGTGCCAGAGCAGCGAACAGTTTTGACTGGGCTGAGCGGGAACTGTACTTCCTCAGAGGTAGGGAGGCGAGCAGGCCAGAGGTGGATGAACGCAGTGCCCTTGTTTGGGTGTAGGGCCTGATCAGAGCCTGAAGGTACGGAGGTGCCGTTCCCCTCACAGCTCCGTAGGCAAGCACCATGGTCTTGTAACGGATGCGAGCTTCAACTGGAAGCCAGTGGAGAGAGCGGAGGAGCGGGGTGACGTGAGAGAACTTGGGAAAGTTGAACACCAGACGGGCTGCGGCGTTCTGGATGAGTTGTAGGGGTTTAATGGCACAGGCAGGGAGCCCAGCCAACAGCGAGTTGCAGTAATCCAGACGGGAGATGACAAGTGCCTGGATTAGGACCTGCGCCGCTTCCTGCGTGAGGCAGGGTCGTACTCTGCGAATGTTGTAGAGCATGAACCTACAGGAACGGGTCACCGCCTTGATGTTAGTTGAGAACGACAGGGTGTTGTCCAGGATCACGCCAAGGTTCTTAGCACTCTGGGAGGAGGACACAATGGAGTTGTCAACCGTGATGGCGAGATCATGGAACGGGCAGTCCTTCCCCGGGAGGAAGAGCAGCTCCGTCTTGCCGAGGTTCAGCTTGAGGTGGTGATCCGTCATCCACACTGATATGTCTGCCAGACATGCAGAGATGCGATTCACCACCTGGTTATCAGAGGGGGGAAAGGAGAAGATTAATTGTGTGTCGTCTGCATAGCAATGATAGGAGAGACCATGTGAGGATATGACAGAGCCAAGTGACTTGGTGTATAGCGAGAATAGGAGAGGGCCTAGAACAGAGCCCTGGGGGACACCAGTGGTGAGAGCACGTGGTGCGGAGACAGATTCTCGCCACGCCACCTGGTAGGAGCGACCTGTCAGGTAGGACGCAATCCAAGCGTGGGCCGCGCCGGAGATGCCCAGCTCGGAGAGGGTGGAGAGGAGGATCTGATGGTTCACAGTATCAAAGGCAGCCGATAGGTCTAGAAGGATGAGAGCAGAGGAGAGAGAGTTAGCTTTAGCAGTGCGGAGCGCCTCCGTGACACAGAGAAGAGCAGTCTCAGTTGAATGACTAGTCTTGAAACCTGACTGATTTGGATCAAGAAGGTCATTCTGAGAGAGATAGCAGGAGAGCTGGCCAAGGACGGCACGTTCAAGAGTTTTGGAGAGAAAAGAAAGAAGGGATACTGGTCTGTAGTTGTTGACATCGGAGGGATCGAGTGTAGGTTTTTTCAGAAGGGGTGCAACTCTCGCTCTCTTGAAGACGGAAGGGACGTAGCCAGCGGTCAAGGATGAGTTGATGAGCGAAGTGAGGTAAGGGAGAAGGTCTCCGGAAATGGTCTGGAGAAGAGAGGAGGGGATAGGGTCAAGCGGGCAGGTTGTTGGGCGGCCGGCCGTCACAAGACGCGAGATTTCATCTGGAGAGAGAGGGGAGAAAGAGGTCAAAGCACAGGGTAGGGCAGTGTGAGCAGAACCAGCGGTGTCGTTTGACTTAGCAAACGAGGATCGGATGTCGTCGACCTTCTTTTCAAAATGGTTGACGAAGTCATCAGCAGAGAGGGAGGAGGGGGGAGGAGGGGGAGGAGGATTCAGGAGGGAGGAGAAGGTGGCAAAGAGCTTCCTAGGGTTAGAGGCAGATGCTTGGAATTTAGAGTGGTAGAAATTGGCTTTAGCAGCAGAGACAGAAGAGGAGAATGTAGAGAGGAGGGAGTGAAAGGATGCCAGGTCCGCAGGGAGGCGAGTTTTCCTCCATTTCCGCTCGGCTGCCCGGAGCCCTGTTCTGTGAGCTCGCAATGAGTCGTCGAGCCACGGAGCAGGAGGGGAGGACCGAGCCGGCCTGGAGGATAGGGGACATAGAGAGTCAAAGGATGCAGAAAGGGAGGAGAGGAGGGTTGAGGAGGCAGAATCAGGAGATAGGTTGGAGAAGGTTTGAGCAGAGGGAAGAGATGATAGGATGGAAGAGGAGAGAGTAGCGGGGGAGAGAGAGCGAAGGTTGGGACGGCGCGATACCATCCGAGTAGGGGCAGTGTGGGAAGTGTTGGATGAGAGCGAGAGGGAAAAGGATACAAGGTAGTGGTCGGAGACTTGGAGGGGAGTTGCAATGAGATTAGTGGAAGAACAGCATCTAGTAAAGATGAGGTCAAGCGTATTGCCTGCCTTGTGAGTAGGGGGGGAAGGTGAGAGGGTGAGGTCAAAAGAGGAGAGGAGTGGAAAGAAGGAGGCAGAGAGGAATGAGTCAAAGGTAGACGTGGGGAGGTTAAAGTCACCCAGAACTGTGAGAGGTGAGCCATCCTCAGGAAAGGAACTTATCAGGGCGTCAAGCTCATTGATGAACTCTCCAAGGGAACCTGGAGGGCGATAAATGATAAGGATGTTAAGCTTGAAAGGGCTGGTAACTGTGACAGCATGGAATTCAAAGGAGGCGATAGACAGATGGGTCAGGGGAGAAAGAGAGAATGTCCACTTGGGAGAGATGAGGATCCCAGTGCCACCACCCCGCTGACCAGAAGCTCTCGGGGTGTGCGAGAACACGTGGGCAGACGAGGAGAGAGCAGTAGGAGTAGCAGTGTTATCAGTGGTAATCCATGTTTCCGTCAGTGCCAAGAAGTCGAGGGACTGGAGGGAAGCATAGGCTGAGATGAACTCTGCCTTGTTGGCCGCAGATCGGCAGTTCCAGAGGCTGCCTGAGACCTGGAACTCCACGTGGGTCGTGCGCGCTGGGACCACCAGGTTAGAGTAGCAGCGGCCACGCGGTGTGAAGCGTTTGTATGGTCTGTGCAGAGAGGAGAGAACAGGGATAGACAGACACATAGTTGACAGGCTACAGAAGAGGCTACGCTAATGCAAAGGAGATTGGAATGACAAGTGGACTACACGTCTCGAATGTTCAGAAAGTTAAGCTTACGTTGCAAAAAATCTTATTGACTAAAATGATATAGTACTGCTGGCTGGTGAAATAGGCTAGCTAGCAGTGGCTGCGTTGTTGACTTTGTTTGAAAGTGTAGCTGGCTAGGTAACCTCGACAATTACTCTAGACTACACAATTATCTTGGATACAAAGACGGCTATGTAGCCAGCTAAGATCAAACAAATCAAACTGTTGTACTGTAATGAAATGAAATGTAATACTACCTGTAATACTACCTGTGGAGCAAAGCGGAATGCAACTACTCGCTCCAAACCAAACCGGAAGTGCGTATCGTAGAGGGAGAGGCAATAGAAGTGTTGTTTCTTGTATTATTGTCTTTTGTGTCTTTAGAGGACTGCTTCACCTTAATGTCCCCTTTCCCTTTTCTTCTGTCCTTATTTTGTCCCACTTTGTCCCTTCTTTGTCCCATTATCTTGAGTTGTCTGCTAAAGTGGTAATAAATTATAGTGAGCCTTCAGGAGGATAGATTATATTGTGTGTCATGTGTGTGCGCTGGGAAGTTGGAATGAACTTTTAAACCTGTTTTATATTGGCCAGGACGAGGAGATTTATTCTGTAACCTATGACGTCATATCTTGTATATAAACTGTTGGTTATGGTCAAATGGGAGCGTGCTCCGAGAATAAATACTATTATCTAATTTTAATAAGACTGTATCCTGTCTATTTTATGTTAATAAGTATCTTACAAATTCTTATAAATAGACAGATTAATTTTAATTAATGAGTACATTAGAGGAATTATTTAATTCCCTCAACAATTAGTTACATGCACCGAATACAACAGGTGTAGTAGACCTTACAGTGAAATGCTTACTTACAAACCCTTAACCAACAATGCAGTTTTAAGAACCCCCCCACCCCCCAAAAAGAGATATGAATAACAAATAATTAAACAGCAGCAGTAAATAACAATAGCAAGGCTATATACAGGGTATTACGGTACAGAGTCAATGTGGGGCTATATACAGGGTATTACGGTACAGAGTCTATGTGGAGGCTATATACAGGGTGTTACAGTACAGAGTCAATGTGGAGACTATATACAGGGTCTTACGATACAGATTCAATGTGGAGGCTATATACAGGGTGTTACGGTACAGAGTCAATGTGGAGGCTATATACAGGGTGTTACGGTACAGAGTCAATGTGGAGGCTATATACAGGGTGTTACGGTACAGAGTCAATGTGGAGGCTATATACAGGGTGTTACGGTACAGAGTCAATGTGGAGGCTATATACAGGGTGTTACGGTACAGAGTCAATGTGGAGGCTATATACAGGGTGTTACGGAACAGAGTCAATGTGGAGGCTATATACAGGGTGTTACGGTACAGAGTCAATGTGGAGGCTATATACAGGGTGTTACGGTACAGAGTCAATGTGGAGGCTATATACAGGGTGTTACGGTACAGAGTCATTGTGGAGGCTATATACAGGGTGTTACGGTACAGAGTCAATGTGGAGGCTATATACAGGGTGTTACGGTACAGAGTCAATGTGGAGGCTATATACAGGGTGTTACGGTACAGAGTCAATGTGGAGGCTATATACAGGGTGTTACGGTACAGAGTCAATGTGGAGGCTATATACAGGGTGTTACGGTACAGAGTCAATGTGGAGGCTATATACAGGGTGTTACGGTACAGAGTCAATGTGGAGGCTATATACAGGGTGTTACGGTACAGAGTCATTGTGGAGGCTATATACAGGGTGTTACGGTACAGAGTCAATGTGGAGGCTATATACAGGGTGTTACGGTACAGAGTCATTGTGGAGGCTATATACAGGGTGTTACGGTACAGAGTCAATGTGCAGGGCTGGATCAAAAGCCTGCACACCCATCAGCTCTTCAGACTGCTAGTTGACCACATGTGTTTAATACAGTTGTCTAACAGATATTCTACTTTGTGAGGGGCACCAATCAATCAGCGTTGTCCTACAGACCACTCCATCCTGCCGCTCATCTTCATTCAGGACTATCCGTAATCATGTTAGAATCCACATTTAATATAGAAGTGTTTAGAATCAATAAAAGTTACTCCAAAATGACACAATACATTATTTACCATTTCAAATTTTGAGGGGGGAGGTGTCAAGAAAGTATCTGACCCACAACCAAAACAAACAGCAAATGCATCCAACAACTTTGTAGAATCACAAGCTTGATGTAGTGATTGGGTGCTTGGAAAATGGAAGCAAATACTAAACTTCTGTATACTTTAATACAAATATAAGTGAATTTGTCCCAATACTTTTGCTCCTCTAAAATGGAGAGGGACTAGGTACAAAAACTGCTGTAATTTCTAAACGGTTCACCCGATATGGAAGAAAATACCCTCAAATTAAAGCTGACAGTCTGCACTTTAACCTCATAGTCATTGTATTTTCAAATCCAAAGTGCTAGAGTGCAGAGCCAAAACAACAAAAATGTGTCATTGTCGCAATAATTACAGAGGACTCCGTATGTATGTAGAGACGCGGCCAATTGTTGGTCATGGAAATTAGTTTAAAAGTCACAGAGAAGTAATGGAATTTTTGTATGAACCCTGTATGAACGATAACGTTGCATTCTATTCTTGGATTGATAGATTGACCTGTCCTCTCCTGATTTCTCCCAGGGAGCATCTGTCAGTCGGAGGGTTCCCCTGGTGGCTGAGATGCTTCATCATCAACTGTATCCTCTTCCTCCTCCTCTTCTTCCTCACAACCCCCGCCATCATCATCTCCACCATGGACAAGTTCAACGTCACCAAGCCTGTCGAGTACCTCAACGTGAGTCACCTTTGACCTCTCTTTCTGAAGCTCAGGAGGTCGAATGTCAGGATACGTCCCAAACAGCACTCTATTCCCTATATAGTGAACCCTATTCCCTATATAGTGAACCCTATTCCCTATTTAGTGAACCCTATTCCCTATTTAGTGAACCCTATTCCCTATTTAGTGAACCCTATTCTCTATATAGTGAACCCTATTCTCTATATAGTGCACTATATAAGGAAATAAAGTGCCATTTGGCACGCAGATCAGTTTGACCCTTTTCACACGACTGAATCAAGCTGTCCTGCACTGGACTGGTTGCACACCCACCGTGCTGTAACTGAGCTGGACAGGATCCAGCAGAGTATGGTTTGGTTGACACTATTGTGGAAAAAGGGCATTAGTCTGTGTACTATAACTAACCTTCATCTGCAATATTCCACCCCTCCCTCCTCTCCCTCTCCTTCCTCTCCTCCCTCTCTTTCTCATCCTCCCTCTCTTCCTCTCCTTCCTCTCTTCCTCTCCTCCACCTATCCTCTCTTCCCTTACTCTCTTCACTTCCTCACTCTCTTCCCTTCCTTCCTCTCTTCCCTTCCTCTCTTCCCTTCCTCTCCTTCCTCTCCTCCCTCTCTTCCTCATCCTCCACTTATCCTCTCTTCCCTTCCTCTCCTCCCTCTCTTCCTCCACCTATCCTCTCCTCCCTTCCTCTCCTCCCTCTCTTCCTCATCCTCCACCTATCCTCTCTTCCCTTTCTTGCTCTCCTCCCTTTCTTCCTCCCTCTCTTCCTCTCCTCCTCCAGAACCCCATTGTGACCCAGTTCTTCCCCACCCTGCTGCTGTGGGCCTTCTCCGCCCTGCTCCCCACCATCGTATACTACTCGGCCTTCTTCGAGGCCCACTGGACACGGTACCATTCTCTCTCTCTCACACACACACACACACACACACTGGACACGGTATGACTCACACACGTTATGGTAGTCCATTGTATCCGACGATGTCTTCCACTTCTGAGTTAAGAGTGAATTATTTGGTGAGAGACCTGTCAGTGTGGTGCCACGACAACAACCTCTACCTCAATGTGGTCAAGACAAAAGAGCTGATCGTGGACGACAGGAAAAGGCGGCCGAAAACGCCCCCATTCACATCGACGGGGCTGTGGTGGAGCGGGTCGAGAGTTTCAAGTTCCTTGGTGTCGACATCACCAACAAACTATCATGGTCCAAACACAACAAAGAAGTCGTGAAGAGGGCCCGACAACGCCTTTTCCCTCTCAGGAGACTGAAAAGATTTGCCATGGGTCCCCAGATCCTTAAAAAGTTCTACAGCTGCACCATCGAGAACATTCTGACTGGCTGCATCACCGCCTGGTATGGCAACTGCTAGGCATCTGACTGAAAGGTGCGACAGAGGGTAGTGCGTATGGCCTATATACTAGGCGGTGTCTGAGGAAGGCCCCAAAAAATGTCAGACTTCAGTCACCCAAGTCATAGACTGTTCTCTCTGCTACCGCACGGCAAGCGGTACCAGAGCGCCAAGTCTAGGTCCAAACGGCTTAACAGCTTCTACCCCCAAGCTATAAGACTGATGAACAATTGATCAAATAGCCACCCGGACTATTTAATATTTACGAGATCCACAAGCTCCTGAGCTGTTTTTGCTGTGTCTTTGTGCTCCTCTCCTCCTCCCACCTCTGTCCACCGCTCTGGCAGAGCTGCCGCCAGCTGGAACGGTCAGCAGCAGAATCCTCCTGGTCTGTGGGTTTGATGTTGCACTTCTTCAGCAACGTTTTCATCTGCCCCCCTGCAGACCGCCGGCCGAAGTATAGCTGGCCGTACAGGATCTTCCGCGGCTCCTGAGACATTCTAATGACATGCCCAAGCCAGCGCCGTTGGTGCAGGGTGACCATGGCCTCTATACTCTACCAGTTGGTGCTGGGCTACCATGGCCTCTATACTCTTACAGTTGGTGCTGGGTGACCATGGCCTCTATACTCTACCAGTTGGTGCAGGGTGACCATGGCCTCTATACTCTACCAGTTGGTGCTGGGTGACCATGGCCTCTGTACTCTTACAGTTGGTGCTGGGTGACCATGGCCTCTATACTCTACCAGTTGGTGCTGGGTGACCATGGCCTCTATACTCTTACAGTTGGTGCTGGGTGACCATGGCCTCTATACTCTTACAGTTGGTGCTGGGTGACCATGGCCTCTATACTCTACCAGTTGGTGCAGGGTGACCATGGCCTCTATACTCTTACAGTTGGTGCTGGGTGACCATGGCCTCTATACTCTTACAGTTGGTGCAGGGTGACCATGGCCTCTATACTCTACCAGTTGGTGCTGGGTGACCATGGCCTCTATACTCTACCAGTTGGTGCTGGGTGACCATGGCCTCTATACTCTACCAGTTGGTGCTGGGTGACCATGGCCTCTATACTCTTACAGTTGGTGCTGGGTGACCATGGTCTCTATACTCTTACAGTTGGTGCTGGGTGACCATGGCCTCTATACTATACCAGTTGGTGCTGGGTGACCATGGCCTCTATACTCTTACAGTTGGTGCTGGGTGACCATGGCCTCTATACTCTTACAGTTGGTGCTGGGTGACCATGGCCTCTATACTCTTACAGTTGGTGCTGGGTGTCCATGGCCTCTATACTCTTACAGTTGGTGCAGGGTGACCATGGCCTCTATACTCTTACAGTTGGTGTTGGGTGACCATGGCCTCTATACTCTCTCAGTTGGTGCTGGGTGACCATGGCCTCTATACTCTTACAGTTGGTGCTGGGTGACCATGGCCTCTATACTCTTACAGTTGGTGCTGGGTGACCATGGCCTCTATACTCTACCAGTTGGTGCAGGGTGACCATGGCCTCTATACTCTTACAGTTGGTGCTGGGTGACCATGGCCTCTATACTCTACCAGTTGGTGCTGGGTGACCATGGCCTCTATACCCTTACAGTTGGTGCTGGGTGACCATGGCCTCTATACTCTTACAGTTGGTGTTGGGGGACCATGGCCTCTATACTCTTACAGTTGGTCTTACCAAGTATTCCTGTATGGGTCGCACCAGGTGAATCCCAGGATGCACTGCAGGTAACTTATGTGGAATCACTCGAGCTGCTTGTTGTGTCGACTGTAAGGTGACCCAGGCTTCAAAGTTGTAAAGTGACCCAGGCTTCACAGCTGTAAAGTGACCCAGGCTTCACAGCTGTAAAGTGACCCAGGCTTCACAGCTGTAAAGTGACCCAGGCTTCACAGCTGTAAAGTGACCCAGGCTTCACAGCTGTAAAGTGACCCAGGCTTCACAGCTGTAAAGTGACCCAGGCTTCACAGCTGTTAAGTGACCCAGGCTTCACAGCTGTTAAGTGACCCAGGCTTCACAGCTGTTAAGTGACCCAGGCTTCACAGCTGTTAAGTGACCCAGGCTTCACAGCTGTTAAGTGACCCAGGCTTCACAGCTGTTAAGTGACCCAGGCTTCACAGCTGTTAAGTGACCCAGGCTTCACAGCTGTAAACCAGTGTGGTGATGCCATCGGCTTGATAGACGGCGACTTTGTTGTGGAGGCGGATATCCCTGTTTCGGGAAGACCCTGTGTCTGAGTTTCCAGAAGGCAGCTGATGATTGCTTGATCCTGTTTTGAATTTCGAGGTCGATGCTGCAATCCTCCGAGAGGATGCTACCCAGGTATTTGGATGACGGGACTATTGCCAGTGATTCGTGTTCAATGGTGAAGACAGGCATGGTGGGTGGAGGGCTGGATCTCCATTGGCAGACCATCTCTGTCTTGGTGGTGTTGATAGACAGTCCCATCCTGCTATAGACCCTCACAGACGCTACAAGGACGGACTGAAGGTCTTCCGGAGTGTGGGCCACAAGAGCACAGTCATCAGCATCCTGCAGCTCAAGAACCCGCTCCGTCGAAACCCTTGGTGGTTGCTTGGAGCCTCCTGATGTTGTGTAGGTTTCCATCCAGCCTGAAGTCCACCTCCACCACAACACCGCTGCTGTCCTCAAGCTCCTTGTGGAGAAGCTGGGTGACACGTGAGAGGAAGATGTTAAAGAGGACAGGTGCCAGCACACACACCTGCCTCACATCGATGCTTACTATAAAGGGCATTGACTCTTGCCCTCCTAGGGCCACCCGAGCCGTCATCCCATCATGGAACTGGCAAAGGATGTTGACACATTTGAGTAGAATGCCACATAGTAGTTCCCTGCTCATAGTGTGGAAGGCCATGAAAATGTCCTGATGTTTTTCAGCAGTATCTCCCTTCTTCAGTAGCTCTGCCGGGATGCTGTCAGCAGTAACCTCCCTTCTTCAGTAGCTCTGCCGGGATGCTGTCAGTAGTAACCTCCCTTCTTCAGTAGCTCTGCCGGGATGCTGTCAGCAGGAACCTCCCTTCTTCAGTAGCTCTTCCGGGATGCTGTCAGCAGTAACCTCCCTTCTTCAGTAGCTCTGCTGGGATGCTGTCAGCAGGAAACTCCCTTCTTCAGTAGCTCTGCCGGGATGCTGTCAGCAGTAACCTCCCTTCTTCCGTAGCTCTGCCGGGATGCTGTCAGCAGTAACCTCCCTTCTTCAGTAGCTCTGCCGGGATGCTGTCAGCAGTAACCTCCCTTCTTCAGTAGCTATGCCGGGATGCTGTCAGCAGTAACCTCCCTTCTTCAGTAGCTCTGCCGGGATGTTGTCAGCAGTAACCTCCCTTCTTCAGTAGCTCTGCCGGGACGCTGTCAGCTGTAACCTTCCTTCTTCAGTAGCTCTGCCGGGATGCTGTCAGGAGTAACCTCCCTCCTTCAGTAGCTCTGCCGGGATGCTGTCAGCAGTAACCTCCCTCCTTCAGTAGCTCTGCCGGGATGCTGTCAGCAGTAACCTCCCTCCTTCAGTAGCTCTGCCTGGATGCTGTCAGCAGTATTCTCCCTCCTTCAGTAGCTCTGCCGGGATGCTGTCAGCAGTAACCTCCCTCCTTCAGTAGCTCTGCCGGGATGCTGTCAGCAGTAACCTCCCTCCTTCAGTAGCTCTGCCGGGATGCTGTCAGCAGTAACCTCCCTCCTTCAGTAGCTCTGCCGGGATGCTGTCAGCAGTAACCTCCCTTCAGTAGCTCTGCCGGGATGCTGTCAGCAGGAACCTCCCTTCTTCAGTAGCTCTGCCGGGATGCTGTCAGCAGGAACCTCCCTTCTTCAGTAGCTCTGCCGGGATGCTGTCAGCAGTAACCTCCCTTCTTCAGTAGCTCTGCCGGGATGCTGTCAGCAGTAACCTCCCTCCTTCAGTAGCTCTGCCGGGATGCTGTCAGCAGTAACCTCCCTCCTTCAGTAGCTCTGCCGGGATGCTGTCAGCAGTAACCTCCCTCCTTCAGTAGCTCTGCCGGGATGCTGTCAGCAGTAACCTCCCTTCAGTAGCTCTGCCGGGATGCTGTCAGCAGGAACCTCCCTTCTTCAGTAGCTCTGCCGGGATGCTGTCAGCAGGAACCTCCCTTCAGTAGCTCTGCCGGGATGCTGTCAGCAGTAAACTCCCTTCTTCAGTAGCTCTGCCGGGATGCTGTCAGCAGGAACCTCCCTTCTTCAGTAGCTCTGCCGGGATGCTGTCAGTAGTAACCTCCCTTCTTCAGTAGCTCTGCCGGGATGCTGTCAGCGCCACGAGCCGTGTTGTTATTGATCTGGTTTTGGTGGGTCAGCCCACCTCCTCAGGATCTGGTTTTGGTGGGTCAGCCCACCTCATCAGGATCTGGTTTTGGTGGGTCAGCCCACCTCATCAGGATCTGGTTTTGGTGGGTCAGCCCACCTCATCAGGATCTGGTTTTGGTGGGTCAGCCCACCTCATCAGGATCTGGTTTTGGTGGGTCAAGAGAGTCAGACCATCAGCTGTTTTCAGGGGAGTGATGGAGTGATTTCTAGAGCCATAGATAGCTTTAGCTCAGTTTGTAGAAATGGTAGAAATTGTCTGCATACATTTTGATTTCCTGTGCCTTATTCGTCCACCATTCGTTCAGCAGAGCATGCAAGGTTGTTTGCACTTTCTTGCGTGATGCACACCATTGCTGGCGGAGGGTATCAGATGTGGGTCTGTTAAGTGGCCCTGTCTGCTTTGTGCATATTGTCCAGTAAGGTTGTGATTGTGTCCGAGTTCTCATCGAACCAATCCTGCTGTTTCCTACCTCCTGTAGCCAATGAAGTGGGCCGCTGCCTGATAGAGCACTGAGCTAATAGATGCCCACTTCTGGGTCCATGGGATCCTCTGAGCTGATAGATGCCTACTTCTGGGTCCATGGGATCCTCTGAGCTGATAGATGCCCACTTCTGGGTCCATGGGATCCTCTGAGCTGATAGATGCCTACTTCTGGGTCCATGGGATCCTCTGAGCTGATAGATGCCCACTTCTGGGTCCATGGGATCCTCTGAGCTGATAGATGCCCACTTCTGGGTCCATGGGATCCTCTGAGCTGATAGATTCCCACTTCTGGGTCCATGGGATCCTCTGAGCTGATAGATGCCTACTTCTGGGTCCATGGGATCCTCTGAGCTGATAGATGCCTACTTCTGGGTCCATGGGATCCTCTGAGCTGATAGATGCCCACTTCTGGGTCCATGGGATCCTCTGAGCTGATAGATGCCCACTTCTGGGTCCATGGGATCCTCTGAGCTGATAGATGCCCACTTCTGGGTCCATGGGATCCTCTGAGCTGATAGATGCCCACGTCTGGGTCCATGGGATCCTCTGAGCTGATAGATGCCCACTTCTGGGTCCATGGGATCCTCTGAGCTGATAGATTCCCACTTCTGGGTCCATGGGATCTACGGAACTCGTCCCTTACTGCAGCTTTCTCAAGCCGGGTACAGTGCAGACACCTCTTACTGGACTTCTACAGGCGTTGGGGGGGGGGGGGGGGCGGACGTATTCTCACCTGGAGTGTAGCCAGTATCATACGGTAATCTGTCCAACATTCCTCATGTCACGTGTCAGCAGGACGTCATTAGTGTGAGAACGTGTCACAATGACGTAGTTGATCAGGTGGTCGGTGTTTGGAGCGTGGGTGGTATCGTGATGTTTTATATTTGTTGTTCTGTCGGTACAAGATGTTAGTGACGATGAGATCATACTCGGCACATAGTTAGCAGTCTCACGCCGTTCTCATTGAGCTGGCCAACACCATGCCTACCCAGAACTCTGCTCCATATCCTGTTGTTCTGTCCCACCCTAGCGTTGAAGTCACCCAGCAGAAAGATCTTGTCATCCCTGGGGTTGCGGTGAAGGGCCTCATCTAGTGACTGGTAGAAGCAGTCCTTCGCCTCATTTTCAGATGGTAATGTTGGTGTGTAGGCACTGAGAAGAGTAGCATAACGCATCTTGGCTAAGGGGGATACAGAGAGACATGAGTCTTTCACTTATACCGACAGGTGTTTCAGTGAGGTTGGGTAAAAGGCTATTCTTAATTGCCAGTCCCACACTGCTGATGTTGTCCCCCCCCCCCCCGGAGGGTAACCTTTCCAAAAGAAGAGGTAACCTTCTCCCCCCTCATCCAGGGAACCTTGATCCAGGGAACCTGGTCTCACTCACTCATTCAGCAATGTCAATATTGTAGCGCCTTTGTTCTGCACCAATTAAAGCTGTTCTCCGATGGGGTCTATCGTTTATTATCGCCAGTGTCCAGAAGAGTTCTGATGCTCCATGTCGCCAGTTTTAGGGGAATTCTTTTCTTTCGCATTTTCTTCAATCGCTGAGTGGAACTCTCGATAGGTGTGCGGTAGCCTATCCAGGAAGGAGTGTGAGTGCAATTTTTAGGCCTTTCCCCAGCTGGGGTGAGCAGTCTGGCTCCTAAATAGGGCTGCTCAGTCACACAGGGGTCTGCCGAGAACAGTTGCCAAGTCCCAACTGCTGGCGACACATAATAGCCCTGTGCCGCTGGCGTGCAGGGGTCTGATTTGAAGGACTCCCAGTGCATTTACTCCTGCCCCCGTCACCAGACACCCCAACGCCGCCAGGCTTTAGTCCGGTTTCCGGTTGATGGCTTCACCGAGGTCAGAAGTGGATACCGGCGCCAAGGAAGTTATTTAAAGTGCCTGCTGAGGGTGCGCAATCCCCAACAGCACTACTTCACTGTGGGATGGTTGAAATTCCAGTGGCAAGGGGGGAAACCCAGGACGACCAGGATCTTCCACAGCGGCAGGAGGCTCCCGGATCCCCAGTCTGTTGGCATCCGCCCACCGCGCACCGCCAGCACGCTGCTTTCCTCTCAGGGTGTGCTCCCCTAACTTTTAGTCGTACCAGACTAACCCACAAGGCAGCGGGGCAGTGGTGGATGGCTGCCAGGGCGTGTCCACACAGAGGTGGGCCTGTACGGATGCATCTCTGGGGCCCACTGCAGCTCTGAGATCCCCCTGCCGGGTTAGTCTGGAGTTTCAAGACAACCCGTCAATGTGTGCCGCTGCGAGGAGGCCCCACAGGAGTCTTGGTCATGGAGAGGCTTTGTACCGGCAAGCGGAGACTTGTGCATGAAGCTGCTCCCCAATTCAACACAAGGGCTAGCCGGCGGCAGCAAAGCTGTAAGCGAGAGTCTGCAAGCACGTGGTAAGCGGGCGTTGCAACTTACCTCTACCTAGGCACTACTGCAGTAGACAAGGTCACATGCACCCTGCGGTTGCATGCACCCTGCGGTTGCACTGGCACACACACACACACACACACACACACACACACACACACACACACACACACACACTGGACACGGTACAACTCACACACACACACTACTCCACCTTCTTCTAGGGCCACTGGACCTGGTACAACTCTCCTAAAGAAACACACTGTTTTCTGTGTGTACAGTATTGGAGTGGACATCAGTGGATGTTTTCTGTGTTTACAGTATTGGAGTGGACATCAGTGGATGTTTTCTGTGCTGTATGTATAATATAATGAATGAAAAGCTACATTTTCTCATTCTCTTAAGTATTCTCTGTTGTCACCTGGCTAGCCTGGTTCCAGATCTGTTTAATGCCGTCTTTCCAACTCCTATGGTCCAGTGTGTAGGAATTTGGCAAAACCAGCACAAACTGATCTGGGACCTGTCTTACCTGGTAGAGCCATACAGAGAGAGCTGTTGTGTGTAATGTTGATCGTTTTGCCTTTCCGTGTATTCCAATAGGTCTGGAGAGAACAGGACAACCATGCATAAATGTTACACCTTCCTCATCTTCATGGTCTTACTGCTGCCCTCTCTAGGACTCAGCAGGTACTACATGTCTTTTTTATTCATAACATATTTATTTTTTGTTATTTAAATTTTATTTCAACTTTTATTTAACCAGGTGGGCTAGTTGAGAACAAGTTCTCATTTACAACTGCGACCTGGCCAAGATAAGCAAAGCAGTTGTGTGTCGAACTGCTGTGCTTTTCGAACTGCTGTGCTTTATCTTGGCCAGGTCGCAGTTGTAAATGAGAACTTGTATATATGTATCCACAATGTCACAATATATATATATATAAATATAAAAACATATATAAGCATACATTTGACATAATGTGGTCCCAGGAATCGAACCCACTATCCTGGCGTTGACAACTTACTACTTTGCCAGTTAACTCCTCTATCTACTGTATGTTTGTTCACTACATAGCTAGTAGTTAACGTTTTGGGACAGTTTCCCGAACACAGATCCTGGACCAAAATGTACTTTCAATGGGATTCTATAAGAAGCCTTGTATATGAGCTAGAAATGGCCCATAGGGCAGGAGCCTATCTCCTGTTACTGTAGTGAGACAGCTTGATGTACAGGACACCCCCTGGACAGGACACTAGTCTATCTCCTGTTACTGTAGAGAGACAGCTTGATGTACAGGACACCCCCTGGACAGGACACTAGTCTATCTCCTGTTTCTGTAGTGAGACAGCTTGATGTACCAGTACACCCCCTGGACAGGACACTAGTCTATCTCCTGTTTCTGTAGTGAGACAGCTTGATGTACAGTACACCCCCTGGACAGGACGCTAGTCTACCACAGGTCCTTACCCACAATCCATCTCCGTAATGCTGAGTGCCAAGCAGATTCGCATCATGTTCCATTTTTTGAGTGTTTGGAATCTGTCCCTTGATGGTCCCATGGACTCTAATACGATCATCATACTCCACCTCCTCTATCGCTCTGACAACTCAACTGTTTCCTTCTTCATTCCAGTCTGGACGTTTTCTTCCGATGGCTGTTTGACAAGCGCTTCCTGGCTGACGCTGCTGTGAGGTTTGAGTAAGTAGCAGTTCCTAGGTTCCTCTCTAGGTTTCTTCCTAGGTTCCTGCCATCTAGGGAGCTTTGAGCCTTTACCTTATGCACTGTGGTCTCTGCTGGCCACGTTCTGGCTCGGAATCTAAAGCTGTCAGTCTTATCTTAGTGGTGTTTGTAACAGTTATCTATCTTCGACCTGTCTATAATCAGAACAGCTTACATATTCTCTGATGTGTCCCTTATGGAACCAGCTGGTCTTTGTTTTTACGTAGTCTTTTAGGAAGAGCTGAAACCCTAGCAGCCTAGCCTCTACCCCCCTAGGCCAGGGGTGTTCAAATCTTACCCTACAAGGTCTGGAATACTGACCAGTAATTACACCAACTGGTGTCCCAGGTTTAAATCAGACCACTTGGTGTCCCAGGTCTAAATCAGACCACTTGGTGTCCCAGGTCTAAATCAGTCCACCTGTTGTCCCAGGTCTAAATCAGTCCACCTGTTGTCCCAGGTCTAAATCAGTCCACCTGGTGTCCCAGGTCTAAATCAGACCACCTGGTGTCCCAGGTCTAAATCAGACCACCTGTTGTCCCAGGTCTAAATCAGACCACCTGTTGTCCCAGGTCTAAATCAGACCACCTGTTGTCCCAGGTCTAAATCAGACCACCTGGTGTCCCAGGTCTAAATCAGACCACCTGGTGTCCCAGGTCTAAATCAGACCACCTGGTGTCCCAGGTCTAAATCAGTCCACCTGTTGTCCCAGGTCTAAATCAGACCACCTGGTGTCCCAGGTCTAAATCAGTCCACCTGTTGTCCCAGGTCTAAATCAGACCACCTGTTGTCCCAGGTCTAAATCAGACCACCTGTTGTCCCAGGTCTAAATCAGTCCACCTGTTGTCCCAGGTCTAAATCAGTCCACCTCGTGTCCCAGGTCTAAATCAGTCCACCTGTTGTCCCAGGTCTAAATCAGTCCACCTCGTGTCCCAGGTCTAAATCAGTCCACCTGGTGTCCCAGGTCTAAATCAGTCCACCTCGTGTCCCAGGTCTAAATCAGTCCACCTGGTGTCCTAGGTCTAAATCAGTCCACCTGGTGTGCCAGGTCTAAATCAGACCACCTGGTGTGCCAGGTCTAAATCAGACCACCTGGTGTGCCAGGTCTAAATCAGTCCACCTCGTGTCCCAGGTCTAAATCAGACCACCTCGTGTCCCAGGTCTAAATCAGACCACCTGGTGTCCCAGGTCTAAATCAGTCCACCTGGTGTCCCAGGTCTAAATCAGACCACCTGGTGTCCCAGGTCTAAATCAGTCCACCTGTTGTCCCACGTCTAAATCAGACCACCTGTTGTCCCATGAAACAAAGCAGTGAAACTGACTTTAAGGTCCAGAACTAAATTTGAAGGGGTTGGAGCCTGGCAATGGGGGTCGGAGCCTGGCGGTGGGGGTCGGAGCCTGGCGGTGGGGGTCGGAGCCTGGCGGTGGGGGTCGGAGCCTGGCGGTGGGGGTCGGAGCCTGGCGGTGGGGGTCGGAGCCTGGCGGTGGGGGTCGGAGCCTGGCGGTGGGGGTCGGAGCCTGGCTGTGGGGGTCGGAGCCTGGCGGTGATTAGAATGAGTTGCCACACCAGGCCAATAGGGCTAGAATGAGTTACCACACCTATTCAATTGTCTCACAAGTGCCTAGGGTCTGAGATTCAGTGAGTTAAATTGTTGTTGTGATGCCATTTCCTGTCTTCCCCCCCATCCCTCATAATCTAGCATTGTATTTCTTATCTTAGCCTTGTTTGTGCTAGAGGAGATCATTGTTAGCAGACAATCAGAACGGCTTCCATATTCTCTCATTCATATTGTGTCTTTATGGATCTGTTCTTTGGGTTTTAGTTTAATCCTTTAGGAGGAAGTTAGTCTTTAATACCCCCTTTTACACTATTGTGCCGGAACGTACTGGACTGGCCTGGTTACGCATCACACATCGTTTCACAAACATGCTGGAAATGGTAATGTGACTGGAACAGAACATATCCAATCCAGTGTAGTATGGTTTCTGGTTGGCACGATAGTGTGAAAAAGGTATGTTATTGTTGTGATGTAATTTCCTGTCCACCCCCCCCAGGTGTGTGTTCCTGCCTGACAACGGGGCGTTCTTTGTGAACTATGTCATCGCGTCGGCGTTCATCGGTAACGCCATGGATCTGCTGAGGATCCCTGGTCTGCTCATGTATATGACCCGGTTGTGTCTGGCCCGCTCTGCTGCCGAGAGACGCAACGTCAAGAGGGTGAGTAGAGGAGCACCACCTGGTGGCCAGGAAGACCTCCGTCACATAATAAACTACATCTCATAATAAACTACATCGCATCTAGGATGCACATAGATATATCAAAGTGACAAGATAGTCGACTGACCGCTCCAACGATGAGAATAAATGTAGAGATTTGGGGGAGGAGTCGAGCCTCCCGCTTCACTTCTTCCTCTCTGGTTAAATGCTACTGGGTCGGGGGTCAAATTTATTACAAAACAATCAATTCAGGAAGTAAACTGAAATTCCAATAAGGAGAACAATGAGGAATTTGGAATTTCAATTTACTTCCTAAATTGAAATGGAATGAACCCCAACCATGACAAGCTATGCTTTTGTTGAACTGAGGCTTCCCTAAGGACATATGATAATATCCTCCTGTTAATGTGTGTCTCTCTGCATCATCAAGTTTTCCAATTCTATAATTATATCTCTATGTTCTGCAGCACTAAGCGAATGAGTTGCCGTTCTAATATTTTATTTCTATACTTTACAGCACCAAACGTATGAGTTCTGTAACTCTATTTCTGTGCTCTGCAGCACCAGGTGTATGAGTTCCAGTTCTATAACTCTATTTCTATGCTCTGCAGCACCAGGCGAATGAGTTGCCGTTCTAATATTTTATTTCTATACTTTACAGCACCAAACGTATGAGTTCTGTAACTCTATTTCTGTGCTCTGCAGCACCAGGTGTATGAGTTCCAGTTCTATAACTCTATTTCTATGCTCTGCAGCACCAGGCGTATGAGTTCCAGTTCTATAACTCTATTTCTATGCTCTGCAGCACCAGGCGTATGAGTTCCAGTTCTATTACTCTTATTTCTATGCTCTGCAGCACCAGGCGTATGAGTTCCAGTTCTATAACTCTTATTTCTATGCTCTGCAGCACCAGGCGTATGAGTTCCAGTTCTATAACTCTATTTCTATGCCCTGCAGCACCAGGCGTATGAGTTCCAGTTCTATAACTCTATTTCTATGCCCTGCAGCACCAGGCGTATGAGTTCCAGTTCTATAACTCTTATTTCTATGCTCTGCAGCACCAGGCGTATGAGTTCCAGTTCTATAACTCTATTTCTATGCCCTGCAGCACCAGGCGTATGAGTTCCAGTTCTATAACTCTATTTCTATGCTCTGCAGCACCAGGCGTATGAGTTCCAGTTCTATAACTCTTATTTCTATGCTCTGCAGCACCAGGCGTATGAGTTCCAGTTCTATAACTCTTATTTCTATGCTCTGCAGCACCAGGCGTATGAGTTCCAGTTCTATAACTCTATTTCTATGCCCTGCAGCACCAGGCGTATGAGTTCCAGTTCTATAACTCTATTTCTATGCTCTGCAGCACCAGGCGTATGAGTTCCAGTTCTATAACTCTATTTCTATGCTCTGCAGCACCAGGCGTATGAGTTCCAGTTCTATAACTCTATTTCTATGCTCTGCAGCACCAGGCGTATGAGTTCTGTAACTCTATTTCTATGCTCTGCAGCACCAGGCGTATGAGTTCCAGTTCGGGGCGGCTTACGCCTGGATGATGTGTGTCTTCACTGTGGTCATGACATACAGCATCACCTGTCCAATCATCGTCCCCTTCGGTGAGCTGTGGTCCACTGTTACTAACTGGTTTAGTGAGGTGATGTATTGTCCTGGCTTATCGCCCCCTTCAGGGTGAGCTGTGGTCAGCCAGCATCATCCCCTAACCAGCCGCTAGTCTACTCGGTTGCTTCTCTCCGTCCGTTCTTTCTGCGCATCTCCATCAGTTTTCAAATGTTATTTAGTGGTGTTGAGGAGCTGGGGGGTAGACAGTGTTGGGGAGCTGGGGGGTAGACAGTGTTGAGGAGCTGAGGGGTAGACAGTGTTGAGGAGCTGGGGGGTAGACAGTGATGGGGAGCTGGGGGGTAGACAGTGTTGAGGAGCTGGGGGGTAGACAGTGATGGGGAGCTGGGGGGTAGACAGTGATGAGGAGCTGGGGGGTAGACAGTGATGGGGAGCTGGGGGGTAGACAGTGATGAGGAGCTGGGGGGTAGACAGTGTTGAGGAGCTGGGGTGTAGACAGTGATGGGGAGCTGGGGGGTAGACAGTGTTGAGGAGCTGGGGGGTAGACAGTGTTGGGGAGCTGGGGGGTAGACAGTGTTGAGGAGCTGGGGGGTAGACAGTGATGGGGAGCTGGGGGGTAGACAGTGTTGGGGAGCTGGGGGGTAGACAGTGTTGAGGAGCTGGGGGGTAGACAGTGTTGAGGAGCTGGGGGGTAGACAGTGTTGGGGAGCTGGGGGGTAGACAGTGTTGAGGAGCTGGGGGGTAGACAGTGTTGAGGAGCTGGGGGGTAGACAGTGTTGGGGAGCTGGGGGATAGACAGTGATGAGGAGCTGGGGTGTAGACAGTGTTGGGGAGCTGGGGGGTAGACAGTGTTGGGGAGCTGGGGGGTAGACAGTGTTGAGGAGCTGGGGGGTAGATAGTGATGGGGAGCTGGGGGGTAGACAGTGTTGAGGAGCTGGGGGGTAGACAGTGTTGAGGAGCTGGGGGGTAGACAGTGTTGGGGAGCTGGGGGGTAGACAGTGTTGGGGAGCTGGGGGGTAGACAGTGTTGAGGAGCTGGGGGGTAGACAGTGTTGAGGAGCTGGGGGGGTAGACAGTGTTGAGGAGCTGGGGGGTAGACAGTGTTGAGGAGCTGGGGGGTAGACAGTGTTGAGGAGCTGGGGGGTAGACAGTGATGGGGAGCTGGGGGGTAGACAGTGAGGAGCTGGGGGGTAGACAGTGTTGAGGAGCTGGGGGGTAGACAGTGTTGAGGAGCTGGGGGGTAGACAATAATTGTTTTTATTTAACTTTTATTTAACTAGGCAAGTCAGTTAAGAACAAATTCTTATTTTCAATGACGGCCTAGGAACAGTGGGTTAACTGCCTTGTTCAGGGGCAGAACGACAGATTTTTACCTTGTCAGCTCGGGGATTCGATCTTGCAACCTTTCGGTTACTGGCCCAACGCTCTAACCACTAGGCTACCTGCCGTCCCTACACTCTAACCACTAGGCTACCTGCCGTCCCTACACTCTAACCACTAGGCTACCTGCCGTCCCTACACTCTAACCACTAGGCTACCTGCCGTCCCTACACTCTAACCACGAGGCAACCTGCCGTCCCTACACTCTAACCACTAGGCTACCTGCCGTCCCTACACTCTAACCACAAGGCTACCTGCCGTCCCTACACTCTAACCACTAGGCTACCTGCCGTCCCTAAACTCTAACCACTAGGCTACCTGCCGTCCCTACACTCTAACCACTAGGCTACCTGCCGTCCCTAAACTCTAACCACTAGGCTACCTGCCGCCCCTACACTCTAACCACTAGGCTACCCGCCGTCCCTACACTCTAACCACTAGGCTACCTGCCGTCCCTACACTCTAACCACTAGGCTACCTGCCGTCCCTAAACTCTAACCACTAGGCTACCTGCCGTCCCTACACTCTAACCACTAGGCTACCTGCCGTCCCTAAACTCTAACCACTAGGCTACCTGCCGCCCATAATGAAGAGGAAGAGGACCCCTGTAAGGGAGGCTTATGGAGAAGATAGTTAGACTCACTGTCTGTCTCTGCTCCTCTTTCTCGCTCTCCTCCCCCTTTCTCCCCCTCTCTCCCTCCCTCTCTCCTCTTTCTCGCTCTCCTCCTTTCTCCCCCCCTCTCTCCTCTTTCTCGCTCTCCTCCTTTCTCCCCCTCTCTCCCTCCCTCTCTCTCTCTCTTCTCCTTCCTCCCTCTCCTCTCTGTCTTTCTCTCCTCTCCCTTCCTCTCTATCTCTCTCCCTTCCTCCTTCTCCTCTCTCGTCTCCTCCCTCTCTCCAGGTCTGATGTACATGCTATTGAAGCACCTGGCAGATCGCTACAACATGTACTATGCCTACCTTCCCTCCAAGCTGGACAAGAAGATCCACTCTGGGGCCGTCAACCAGGTGGTGGCAGCACCCATCCTCTGTCTCTTCTGGCTCCTGTTCTTCTCCACTCTCCGCACAGGTACGAGGTCGCCATCTAGTGGCCGTTCTGGGTCATAACAGACTATCTCATATATATAGGGTGTGTCACCTTAATGTATTGAATCTTTATTTAACTAGGCAAGTCAGATAAGAACAAATTCTTATTTACAATGACGTCCTACCCCGGGAAAACCCTAACGACGCTGGGCCAATTGTATGGGTGCCCAATGGGATTCCCAATCACAGCCCTGGAATCGAACCAGGGTCTGTAGTGACGCCTCGAGCACTGAGATGCAGTGTCTTAGACCGCTGCGCCACTCGGGAGCCCCAAATGGGACCCTATTCCCGATGTAGTGCACTGCTTTTGACCAGGGCCAATGGCGACTTGTTTCTTTACGTAGAGCACTGCTTTTGACTAGGGACCATAGGGAACGCATCCTACTGACATGTTGATTCTCTCGCTCCCTCTCTCTCCATCTCTCTCTCTCTCTCTCTCTCCATCTCTCTCTCTCCATCTCTCTCTCTTTCTCTTCATCTCTCTCTTCCTCTCTCTCTCTCTCTCTTCCTCTCTCCATCTCTCTCTTCATCTCTCTCTTCATCTCCATCTCTTTCTCTCTACATCTCTCTTTTTCTCTTTCTCTCTTTTTCCCTCTTCATCGCTCTCTCTCTCTCTCTCTCTCTCTCAGGTTTCTCCGCCCCTACCTCTATGTTTACCTTCATCGTTCTGATCATCACCATCATCGTCTGCTTGTCCCATGTCTGCTTCGGACACTTCAAATATCTCAGCGCTCACAACTACAAGGTAAAAACACCAGCCAGAGAGACTCTCCTTATTTATAATGTTAAAGTGTTTTCTATTTCATTAATTTATCCAGGAATGTAATTGAGAACAAATTCTCTTGTACCATAAGGATCCTCCTGTATGCAATATGAGTCATATTATGCATTTATAGACAAGTGTAAGTTATTACAATCTTAACATCTCATTGGGGGAAACGTAGGTTCTACAGGATTTAATGGCCAGGGGTGATAACGTTTAAACGGTTTAAACAACGTTGGGATCGTTAACGTTAAGAACAATCCTTAACCGAAAAACGATGCTTTCCCCACAAATTAAATTACAGTGCAGTTATCACAAAACGAATGATTATTTTCCTTGTTGTATCCTAACTAGATGATGGGCTAGGAAGACCTGGGGAAAGTTGTGTAATTTTAAATAAAACCACAGAAGAAGAGGTGTACTTTAGGCTACTGAGGGGAATTTGAGAGGCATACAAGACTAGACATTGCGAGATACAGCTTACCAAGGCATATGAACACAGTTTTGCCTACCCCCCCCCCCCCCCCCCCTCCTCTCTCTCTCCCTTACACTGGCCTGCTCTTCAGTCTGTTGCCTGTAGACTATCCAAGCTAACATATGGAATTGTTTTAAGATGGTCATAACTTATGGAATTGTTTTAAGATGGTCATAACTTATGGAATTGTTTTAAGATGGTCATAACTTAAGGACTTGTTTTAAGATGGTCATAACTTATGGAATTGTTTTAAGATGGTCATAACATGGAACATTTAGCTATTTGATTTAGAATTTTAGGACCCCTTTAGGGGGAATCCCCCCCCCCCAAAAAGAAAAAATATTACAACATTTCTGTAAAGGGTTGTCTCTATGGACACGTTACTGAGCAAGGAGGCCTACAAACCTGACTCAGTTACACCAGCTCTGTCAGGAGGAATGGGCCAAAATTCACCCAACTTATTGTGGGATGCTTGTGGAAGGCTACCCAAAATGTTTGACCCAAGTTAAACTATTTAAAGGCAATGCTATCAAATACTAATTGAGTGTATGTAAACTTCTGAACCACTGGGAATGTGATGAAAGAGATAAAAGCTGAAATAAATCATTCTCTCTACTATTATTCTGACATTTTCACATTCTTAAAATAAAGTGGTGATCCTAACTGACCTAAGACAGGGAATTTTTACTCTGATTAAATGTCAGGAATTGTGAAAAACTGAGTTTAAATGTATTTGGCTAAGGTGTATGTAAACTTCCGACTTCAACTGTATTATAATTGTGTGTGTTTATTTTCTCCCATCTCTTTGCCCCCCCCCCCCCCCCCCCCCCAGATTGACGCGGAGAATGTGGAGGGTGTACAGAACGGTCGTCCAGC
>NC_092088.1:7055724-7147802 GCF_045679555.1 Salvelinus alpinus
CCTCAGTCTAGACTACCTCTCCCTTCAATAAGTCAGCAGTAAGTACCGTTTCCTCAGCTAGACTACCTCTCCCTTCAATAAGTCAGCAGTAAGTACCGTTTCCTCAGTCTAGACTACCTCTCCCTTCAATAAGTCAGCAGTAAGTACCGTTTCCTCAGCCTAGACTACCTCTCCCTTCAATAAGTCAGCAGTAAGTACCGTTTCCTCAGTCTAGACTACCTCTCCCTTCAATAAGTCAGCAGTAAGTACCGTTTCCTCAGCCTAGACTACCTCTCCCTTCAATAAGTCAGCAGTAAGTACCGTTTCCTCAGCCTAGACTACCTCTCCCTTCAATAAGTCAGCAGTAAGTACCGTTTCCTCAGTCTAGACTACCTCTCCCTTCAATAAGTCAGCAGTAAGTACCGTTTCCTCAGTCTAGACTACCTCTCCCTTCAATAAGTCAGCAGTAAGTACCGTTTCCTCAGTCTAGACTACCTCTCCCTTCAATAAGTCAGCAGTAAGTACCGTTTCCTCAGTCTAGACTACCTCTCCCTTCAATAAGTCAGCAGTAAGTACCGTTTCCTCAGTCTAGACTACCTCTCCCTTCAATAGGTCAGCAGTAAGTACCGTTTCCTCAGCTAGACTACCTCTCCCTTCAATAAGTCAGCAGTAAGTACCGTTTCCTCAGTCTAGACTACCTCTCCCTTCAATAAGTCAGCAGTAAGTACCGTTTCCTCAGTCTAGACTACCTCTCCCTTCAATAAGTCAGCAGTAAGTACCGTTTCCTCAGTCTAGACTACCTCTCCCTTCAATAAGTCAGCAGTAAGTACCGTTTCCTCAGTCTAGACTACCTCTCCCTTCAATAAGTCAGCAGTAAGTACCGTTTCCTCAGTCTAGACTACCTCTCCCTTCAATAAGTCAGCAGTAAGTACCGTTTCCTCAGTCTAGACTACCTCTCCCTTCAATAAGTCAGCAGTAAGTACCGTTTCCTCAGCCTAGACTACCTCTCCCTTCAATAAGTCAGCAGTAAGTACCGTTTCCTCAGCTAGACTACCTCTCCCTTCAATAAGTCAGCAGTAAGTACCGTTTCCTCAGTCTAGACTACCTCTCCCTTCAATAAGTCAGCAGTAAGTACCGTTTCCTCAGTCTAGACTACCTCTCCCTTCAATAAGTCAGCAGTAAGTACCGTTTCCTCAGCCTAGACTACCTCTCCCTTCAATAAGTCAGCAGTAAGTACCGTTTCCTCAGCCTAGACTACCTCTCCCTTCAATAAGTCAGCAGTAAGTACCGTTTCCTCAGTCTAGACTACCTCTCCCTTCAATAAGTCAGCAGTAAGTACCGTTTCCTCAGCCTAGACTACCTCTCCCTTCAATAAGTCAGCAGTAAGTACCGTTTCCTCAGCTAGACTACCTCTCCCTTCAATAAGTCAGCAGTAAGTACCGTTTCCTCAGTCTAGACTACCTCTCCCTTCAATAAGTCAGCAGTAAGTACCGTTTCCTCAGTCTAGACTACCTCTCCCTTCAATAAGTCAGCAGTAAGTACCGTTTCCTCAGTCTAGACTACCTCTCCCTTCAATAAGTCAGCAGTAAGTACCGTTTCCTCAGCCTAGACTACCTCTCCCTTCAATAAGTCAGCAGTAAGTACCGTTTCCTCAGTCTAGACTATCTCTCCCTTCAATAAGTCAGTCTAGACTACCTCTCCCTTCAATAAGTCAGCAGTAAGTACCGTTTCCTCAGTCTAGACTACCTCTCCCTTCAATAAGTCAGCAGTAAGTACCGTTTCCTCAGTCTAGACTACCTCTCCCTTCAATAAGTCAGCAGTAAGTACCGTTTCCTCAGTCTAGACTACCTCTCCCTTCAATAAATCAGCAGTAAGTACCGTTTCCTCAGTCTAGACTACCTCTCCCTTCAATAAGTCAGCAGTAAGTACCGTTTCCTCAGCTAGACTACCTCTCCCTTCAATAAGTCACCAGTAAGTACCGTTTCCTCAGTCTAGACTACCTCTCCCTTCAATAAGTCAGCAGTAAGTACCGTTTCCTCAGTCTAGACTACCTCTCCCTTCAATAAGTCAGCAGTAAGTACCGTTTCCTCAGTCTAGACTACCTCTCCCTTCAATAAGTCAGCAGTAAGTACCGTTTCCTCAGCCTAGACTACCTCTCCCTTCAATAAGTCAGCAGTAAGTACCGTTTCCTCAGCCTAGACTACCTCTCCCTTCAATAAGTCAGCAGTAAGTACCGTTTCCTCAGTCTAGACTACCTCTCCCTTCAATAAGTCAGCAGTAAGTACCGTTTCCTCAGCCTAGACTACCTCTCCCTTCAATAAGTCAGCAGTAAGTACCGTTTCCTCAGCTAGACTACCTCTCCCTTCAATAAGTCAGCAGTAAGTACCGTTTCCTCAGTCTAGACTACCTCTCCCTTCAATAAGTCAGCAGTAAGTACCGTTTCCTCAGTCTAGACTACCTCTCCCTTCAATAAGTCAGCAGTAAGTACCGTTTCCTCAGTCTAGACTACCTCTCCCTTCAATAAGTCAGCAGTAAGTACCGTTTCCTCAGCCTAGACTACCTCTCCCTTCAATAAGTCAGCAGTAAGTACCGTTTCCTCAGTCTAGACTATCTCTCCCTTCAATAAGTCAGTCTAGACTACCTCTCCCTTCAATAAGTCAGCAGTAAGTACCGTTTCCTCAGTCTAGACTACCTCTCCCTTCAATAAGTCAGCAGTAAGTACCGTTTCCTCAGTCTAGACTACCTCTCCCTTCAATAAGTCAGCAGTAAGTACCGTTTCCTCAGTCTAGACTACCTCTCCCTTCAATAAATCAGCAGTAAGTACCGTTTCCTCAGTCTAGACTACCTCTCCCTTCAATAAGTCAGCAGTAAGTACCGTTTCCTCAGCTAGACTACCTCTCCCTTCAATAAGTCACCAGTAAGTACCGTTTCCTCAGTCTAGACTACCTCTCCCTTCAATAAGTCAGCAGTAAGTACCGTTTCCTCAGTCTAGACTACCTCTCCCTTCAATAAGTCAGCAGTAAGTACCGTTTCCTCAGTCTAGACTACCTCTCCCTTCAATAAGTCAGCAGTAAGTACCGTTTCCTCAGTCTAGACTACCTCTCCCTTCAATAAGTCAGCAGTAAGTACCGTTTCCTCAGTCTAGACTACCTCTCCCTTCAATAAGTCAGCAGTAAGTACCGTTTCCTCAGTCTAGACTACCTCTCCCTTCAATAAGTCAGCAGTAAGTACCGTTTCCTCAGCCTAGACTACCTCTCCCTTCAATAAGTCAGCAGTAAGTACCGTTTCCTCAGCCTAGACTACCTCTCCCTTCAATAAGTCAGCAGTAAGTACCGTTTCCTCAGTCTAGACTACCTCTCCCTTCAATAAGTCAGCAGTAAGTACCGTTTCCTCAGCCTAGACTACCTCTCCCTTCAATAAGTCAGCAGTAAGTACCGTTTCCTCAGCTAGACTACCTCTCCCTTCAATAAGTCAGCAGTAAGTACCGTTTCCTCAGTCTAGACTACCTCTCCCTTCAATAAGTCAGCAGTAAGTACCGTTTCCTCAGTCTAGACTACCTCTCCCTTCAATAAGTCAGCAGTAAGTACCGTTTCCTCAGTCTAGACTACCTCTCCCTTCAATAAGTCAGCAGTAAGTACCGTTTCCTCAGCCTAGACTACCTCTCCCTTCAATAAGTCAGCAGTAAGTACCGTTTCCTCAGTCTAGACTATCTCTCCCTTCAATAAGTCAGTCTAGACTACCTCTCCCTTCAATAAGTCAGCAGTAAGTACCGTTTCCTCAGTCTAGACTACCTCTCCCTTCAATAAGTCAGCAGTAAGTACCGTTTCCTCAGTCTAGACTACCTCTCCCTTCAATAAGTCAGCAGTAAGTACCGTTTCCTCAGTCTAGACTACCTCTCCCTTCAATAAATCAGCAGTAAGTACCGTTTCCTCAGTCTAGACTACCTCTCCCTTCAATAAGTCAGCAGTAAGTACCGTTTCCTCAGCTAGACTACCTCTCCCTTCAATAAGTCACCAGTAAGTACCGTTTCCTCAGTCTAGACTACCTCTCCCTTCAATAAGTCAGCAGTAAGTACCGTTTCCTCAGTCTAGACTACCTCTCCCTTCAATAAGTCAGCAGTAAGTACCGTTTCCTCAGTCTAGACTACCTCTCCCTTCAATAAGTCAGCAGTAAGTACCGTTTCCTCAGTCTAGACTACCTCTCCCTTCAATAAGTCAGCAGTAAGTACCGTTTCCTCAGTCTAGACTACCTCTCCCTTCAATAAGTCAGCAGTAAGTACCGTTTCCTCAGCTAGACTACCTCTCCCTTCAATAAGTCAGCAGTAAGTACCGTTTCCTCAGTCTAGACTACCTCTCCCTTCAATAAGTCAGCAGTAAGTACCGTTTCCTCAGCCTAGACTACCTCTCCCTTCAATAAGTCAGCAGTAAGTACCGTTTCCTCAGTCTAGACTACCTCTCCCTTCAATAAGTCAGCAGTAAGTACCGTTTCCTCAGTCTAGACTACCTCTCCCTTCAATAAGTCAGCAGTAAGTACCGTTTCCTCAGTCTAGACTACCTCTCCCTTCAATAAGTCAGCAGTAAGTACCGTTTCCTCAGTCTAGACTACCTCTCCCTTCAATAAGTCAGCAGTAAGTACCGTTTCCTCAGTCTAGACTACCTCTCCCTTCAATAGGTCAGCAGTAAGTACCGTTTCCTCAGCTAGACTACCTCTCCCTTCAATAAGTCAGCAGTAAGTACCGTTTCCTCAGTCTAGACTACCTCTCCCTTCAATAAGTCAGCAGTAAGTACCGTTTCCTCAGTCTAGACTACCTCTCCCTTCAATAAGTCAGCAGTAAGTACCGTTTCCTCAGTCTAGACTACCTCTCCCTTCAATAAGTCAGCAGTAAGTACCGTTTCCTCAGTCTAGACTACCTCTCCCTTCAATAAGTCAGCAGTAAGTACCGTTTCCTCAGTCTAGACTACCTCTCCCTTCAATAAGTCAGCAGTAAGTACCGTTTCCTCAGTCTAGACTACCTCTCCCTTCAATAAGTCAGCAGTAAGTACCGTTTCCTCAGCCTAGACTACCTCTCCCTTCAATAAGTCAGCAGTAAGTACCGTTTCCTCAGCTAGACTACCTCTCCCTTCAATAAGTCAGCAGTAAGTACCGTTTCCTCAGTCTAGACTACCTCTCCCTTCAATAAGTCAGCAGTAAGTACCGTTTCCTCAGTCTAGACTACCTCTCCCTTCAATAAGTCAGCAGTAAGTACCGTTTCCTCAGCCTAGACTACCTCTCCCTTCAATAAGTCAGCAGTAAGTACCGTTTCCTCAGCCTAGACTACCTCTCCCTTCAATAAGTCAGCAGTAAGTACCGTTTCCTCAGTCTAGACTATCTCTCCCTTCAATAAGTCAGTCTAGACTACCTCTCCCTTCAATAAGTCAGCAGTAAGTACCGTTTCCTCAGTCTAGACTACCTCTCCCTTCAATAAGTCAGCAGTAAGTACCGTTTCCTCAGTCTAGACTACCTCTCCCTTCAATAAGTCAGCAGTAAGTACCGTTTCCTCAGTCTAGACTACCTCTCCCTTCAATAAATCAGCAGTAAGTACCGTTTCCTCAGTCTAGACTACCTCTCCCTTCAATAAGTCAGCAGTAAGTACCGTTTCCTCAGCTAGACTACCTCTCCCTTCAATAAGTCACCAGTAAGTACCGTTTCCTCAGTCTAGACTACCTCTCCCTTCAATAAGTCAGCAGTAAGTACCGTTTCCTCAGTCTAGACTACCTCTCCCTTCAATAAGTCAGCAGTAAGTACCGTTTCCTCAGTCTAGACTACCTCTCCCTTCAATAAGTCAGCAGTAAGTACCGTTTCCTCAGCCTAGACTACCTCTCCCTTCAATAAGTCAGCAGTAAGTACCGTTTCCTCAGCCTAGACTACCTCTCCCTTCAATAAGTCAGCAGTAAGTACCGTTTCCTCAGTCTAGACTACCTCTCCCTTCAATAAGTCAGCAGTAAGTACCGTTTCCTCAGCCTAGACTACCTCTCCCTTCAATAAGTCAGCAGTAAGTACCGTTTCCTCAGCTAGACTACCTCTCCCTTCAATAAGTCAGCAGTAAGTACCGTTTCCTCAGTCTAGACTACCTCTCCCTTCAATAAGTCAGCAGTAAGTACCGTTTCCTCAGTCTAGACTACCTCTCCCTTCAATAAGTCAGCAGTAAGTACCGTTTCCTCAGTCTAGACTACCTCTCCCTTCAATAAGTCAGCAGTAAGTACCGTTTCCTCAGCCTAGACTACCTCTCCCTTCAATAAGTCAGCAGTAAGTACCGTTTCCTCAGTCTAGACTATCTCTCCCTTCAATAAGTCAGTCTAGACTACCTCTCCCTTCAATAAGTCAGCAGTAAGTACCGTTTCCTCAGTCTAGACTACCTCTCCCTTCAATAAGTCAGCAGTAAGTACCGTTTCCTCAGTCTAGACTACCTCTCCCTTCAATAAGTCAGCAGTAAGTACCGTTTCCTCAGTCTAGACTACCTCTCCCTTCAATAAATCAGCAGTAAGTACCGTTTCCTCAGTCTAGACTACCTCTCCCTTCAATAAGTCAGCAGTAAGTACCGTTTCCTCAGCTAGACTACCTCTCCCTTCAATAAGTCACCAGTAAGTACCGTTTCCTCAGTCTAGACTACCTCTCCCTTCAATAAGTCAGCAGTAAGTACCGTTTCCTCAGTCTAGACTACCTCTCCCTTCAATAAGTCAGCAGTAAGTACCGTTTCCTCAGTCTAGACTACCTCTCCCTTCAATAAGTCAGCAGTAAGTACCGTTTCCTCAGTCTAGACTACCTCTCCCTTCAATAAGTCAGCAGTAAGTACCGTTTCCTCAGTCTAGACTACCTCTCCCTTCAATAAGTCAGCAGTAAGTACCGTTTCCTCAGTCTAGACTACCTCTCCCTTCAATAAGTCAGCAGTAAGTACCGTTTCCTCAGCCTAGACTACCTCTCCCTTCAATAAGTCAGCAGTAAGTACCGTTTCCTCAGCCTAGACTACCTCTCCCTTCAATAAGTCAGCAGTAAGTACCGTTTCCTCAGTCTAGACTACCTCTCCCTTCAATAAGTCAGCAGTAAGTACCGTTTCCTCAGCCTAGACTACCTCTCCCTTCAATAAGTCAGCAGTAAGTACCGTTTCCTCAGCTAGACTACCTCTCCCTTCAATAAGTCAGCAGTAAGTACCGTTTCCTCAGTCTAGACTACCTCTCCCTTCAATAAGTCAGCAGTAAGTACCGTTTCCTCAGTCTAGACTACCTCTCCCTTCAATAAGTCAGCAGTAAGTACCGTTTCCTCAGTCTAGACTACCTCTCCCTTCAATAAGTCAGCAGTAAGTACCGTTTCCTCAGCCTAGACTACCTCTCCCTTCAATAAGTCAGCAGTAAGTACCGTTTCCTCAGTCTAGACTATCTCTCCCTTCAATAAGTCAGTCTAGACTACCTCTCCCTTCAATAAGTCAGCAGTAAGTACCGTTTCCTCAGTCTAGACTACCTCTCCCTTCAATAAGTCAGCAGTAAGTACCGTTTCCTCAGTCTAGACTACCTCTCCCTTCAATAAGTCAGCAGTAAGTACCGTTTCCTCAGTCTAGACTACCTCTCCCTTCAATAAATCAGCAGTAAGTACCGTTTCCTCAGTCTAGACTACCTCTCCCTTCAATAAGTCAGCAGTAAGTACCGTTTCCTCAGCTAGACTACCTCTCCCTTCAATAAGTCACCAGTAAGTACCGTTTCCTCAGTCTAGACTACCTCTCCCTTCAATAAGTCAGCAGTAAGTACCGTTTCCTCAGTCTAGACTACCTCTCCCTTCAATAAGTCAGCAGTAAGTACCGTTTCCTCAGTCTAGACTACCTCTCCCTTCAATAAGTCAGCAGTAAGTACCGTTTCCTCAGTCTAGACTACCTCTCCCTTCAATAAGTCAGCAGTAAGTACCGTTTCCTCAGTCTAGACTACCTCTCCCTTCAATAAGTCAGCAGTAAGTACCGTTTCCTCAGCTAGACTACCTCTCCCTTCAATAAGTCAGCAGTAAGTACCGTTTCCTCAGTCTAGACTACCTCTCCCTTCAATAAGTCAGCAGTAAGTACCGTTTCCTCAGCCTAGACTACCTCTCCCTTCAATAAGTCAGCAGTAAGTACCGTTTCCTCAGTCTAGACTACCTCTCCCTTCAATAAGTCAGCAGTAAGTACCGTTTCCTCAGTCTAGACTACCTCTCCCTTCAATAAGTCAGCAGTAAGTACCGTTTCCTCAGTCTAGACTACCTCTCCCTTCAATAAGTCAGCAGTAAGTACCGTTTCCTCAGTCTAGACTACCTCTCCCTTCAATAAGTCAGCAGTAAGTACCGTTTCCTCAGTCTAGACTACCTCTCCCTTCAATAGGTCAGCAGTAAGTACCGTTTCCTCAGCTAGACTACCTCTCCCTTCAATAAGTCAGCAGTAAGTACCGTTTCCTCAGTCTAGACTACCTCTCCCTTCAATAAGTCAGCAGTAAGTACCGTTTCCTCAGTCTAGACTACCTCTCCCTTCAATAAGTCAGCAGTAAGTACCGTTTCCTCAGTCTAGACTACCTCTCCCTTCAATAAGTCAGCAGTAAGTACCGTTTCCTCAGTCTAGACTACCTCTCCCTTCAATAAGTCAGCAGTAAGTACCGTTTCCTCAGTCTAGACTACCTCTCCCTTCAATAAGTCAGCAGTAAGTACCGTTTCCTCAGTCTAGACTACCTCTCCCTTCAATAAGTCAGCAGTAAGTACCGTTTCCTCAGCCTAGACTACCTCTCCCTTCAATAAGTCAGCAGTAAGTACCGTTTCCTCAGCTAGACTACCTCTCCCTTCAATAAGTCAGCAGTAAGTACCGTTTCCTCAGTCTAGACTACCTCTCCCTTCAATAAGTCAGCAGTAAGTACCGTTTCCTCAGTCTAGACTACCTCTCCCTTCAATAAGTCAGCAGTAAGTACCGTTTCCTCAGCCTAGACTACCTCTCCCTTCAATAAGTCAGCAGTAAGTACCGTTTCCTCAGCCTAGACTACCTCTCCCTTCAATAAGTCAGCAGTAAGTACCGTTTCCTCAGTCTAGACTACCTCTCCCTTCAATAAGTCAGCAGTAAGTACCGTTTCCTCAGCCTAGACTACCTCTCCCTTCAATAAGTCAGCAGTAAGTACCGTTTCCTCAGCTAGACTACCTCTCCCTTCAATAAGTCAGCAGTAAGTACCGTTTCCTCAGTCTAGACTACCTCTCCCTTCAATAAGTCAGCAGTAAGTACCGTTTCCTCAGTCTAGACTACCTCTCCCTTCAATAAGTCAGCAGTAAGTACCGTTTCCTCAGTCTAGACTACCTCTCCCTTCAATAAGTCAGCAGTAAGTACCGTTTCCTCAGCCTAGACTACCTCTCCCTTCAATAAGTCAGCAGTAAGTACCGTTTCCTCAGTCTAGACTATCTCTCCCTTCAATAAGTCAGTCTAGACTACCTCTCCCTTCAATAAGTCAGCAGTAAGTACCGTTTCCTCAGTCTAGACTACCTCTCCCTTCAATAAGTCAGCAGTAAGTACCGTTTCCTCAGTCTAGACTACCTCTCCCTTCAATAAGTCAGCAGTAAGTACCGTTTCCTCAGTCTAGACTACCTCTCCCTTCAATAAATCAGCAGTAAGTACCGTTTCCTCAGTCTAGACTACCTCTCCCTTCAATAAGTCAGCAGTAAGTACCGTTTCCTCAGCTAGACTACCTCTCCCTTCAATAAGTCACCAGTAAGTACCGTTTCCTCAGTCTAGACTACCTCTCCCTTCAATAAGTCAGCAGTAAGTACCGTTTCCTCAGTCTAGACTACCTCTCCCTTCAATAAGTCAGCAGTAAGTACCGTTTCCTCAGTCTAGACTACCTCTCCCTTCAATAAGTCAGCAGTAAGTACCGTTTCCTCAGCCTAGACTACCTCTCCCTTCAATAAGTCAGCAGTAAGTACCGTTTCCTCAGCCTAGACTACCTCTCCCTTCAATAAGTCAGGAGTAAGTACCGTTTCCTCAGTCTAGACTACCTCTCCCTTCAATAAGTCAGCAGTAAGTACCGTTTCCTCAGCCTAGACTACCTCTCCCTTCAATAAGTCAGCAGTAAGTACCGTTTCCTCAGCTAGACTACCTCTCCCTTCAATAAGTCAGCAGTAAGTACCGTTTCCTCAGTCTAGACTACCTCTCCCTTCAATAAGTCAGCAGTAAGTACCGTTTCCTCAGTCTAGACTACCTCTCCCTTCAATAAGTCAGCAGTAAGTACCGTTTCCTCAGTCTAGACTACCTCTCCCTTCAATAAGTCAGCAGTAAGTACCGTTTCCTCAGCCTAGACTACCTCTCCCTTCAATAAGTCAGCAGTAAGTACCGTTTCCTCAGTCTAGACTATCTCCCCCTTCAATAAGTCAGTCTAGACTACCTCTCCCTTCAATAAGTCAGCAGTAAGTACCGTTTCCTCAGTCTAGACTACCTCTCCCTTCAATAAGTCAGCGGTAAGTACCGTTTCCTCAGTCTAGACTACCTCTCCCTTCAATAAGTCAGCAGTAAGTACCGTTTCCTCAGTCTAGACTACCTCTCCCTTCAATAAATCAGCAGTAAGTACCGTTTCCTCAGTCTAGACTACCTCTCCCTTCAATAAGTCAGCAGTAAGTACCGTTTCCTCAGCTAGACTACCTCTCCCTTCAATAAGTCACCAGTAAGTACCGTTTCCTCAGTCTAGACTACCTCTCCCTTCAATAAGTCAGCAGTAAGTACCGTTTCCTCAGTCTAGACTACCTCTCCCTTCAATAAGTCAGCAGTAAGTACCGTTTCCTCAGTCTAGACTACCTCTCCCTTCAATAAGTCAGCAGTAAGTACCGTTTCCTCAGTCTAGACTACCTCTCCCTTCAATAAGTCAGCAGTAAGTACCGTTTCCTCAGTCTAGACTACCTCTCCCTTCAATAAGTCAGCAGTAAGTACCGTTTCCTCAGTCTAGACTACCTCTCCCTTCAATAAGTCAGCAGTAAGTACCGTTTCCTCAGCCTAGACTACCTCTCCCTTCAATAAGTCAGCAGTAAGTACCGTTTCCTCAGCCTAGACTACCTCTCCCTTCAATAAGTCAGCAGTAAGTACCGTTTCCTCAGTCTAGACTACCTCTCCCTTCAATAAGTCAGCAGTAAGTACCGTTTCCTCAGCCTAGACTACCTCTCCCTTCAATAAGTCAGCAGTAAGTACCGTTTCCTCAGCTAGACTACCTCTCCCTTCAATAAGTCAGCAGTAAGTACCGTTTCCTCAGTCTAGACTACCTCTCCCTTCAATAAGTCAGCAGTAAGTACCGTTTCCTCAGTCTAGACTACCTCTCCCTTCAATAAGTCAGCAGTAAGTACCGTTTCCTCAGTCTAGACTACCTCTCCCTTCAATAAGTCAGCAGTAAGTACCGTTTCCTCAGCCTAGACTACCTCTCCCTTCAATAAGTCAGCAGTAAGTACCGTTTCCTCAGTCTAGACTATCTCTCCCTTCAATAAGTCAGTCTAGACTACCTCTCCCTTCAATAAGTCAGCAGTAAGTACCGTTTCCTCAGTCTAGACTACCTCTCCCTTCAATAAGTCAGCAGTAAGTACCGTTTCCTCAGTCTAGACTACCTCTCCCTTCAATAAGTCAGCAGTAAGTACCGTTTCCTCAGTCTAGACTACCTCTCCCTTCAATAAGTCAGCAGTAAGTACCGTTTCCTCAGTCTAGACTACCTCTCCCTTCAATAAGTCAGCAGTAAGTACCGTTTCCTCAGTCTAGACTACCTCTCCCTTCAATAAGTCAGCAGTAAGTACCGTTTCCTCAGTCTAGACTACCTCTCCCTTCAATAAGTCAGCAGTAAGTACCGTTTCCTCAGCTAGACTACCTCTCCCTTCAATAAGTCAGCAGTAAGTACCGTTTCCTCAGCTAGACTACCTCTCCCTTCAATAAGTCAGCAGTAAGTACCGTTTCCTCAGCTAGACTACCTCTCCCTTCAATAAGTCAGCAGTAAGTACCGTTTCCTCAGCTAGACTACCTCTCCCTTCAATAAGTCAGCAGTAAGTACCGTTTCCTCAGCTAGACTACCTCTCCCTTCAATAAGTCAGCAGTAAGTACCGTTTCCTCAGCTAGACTACCTCTCCCTTCAATAAGTCAGCAGTAAGTACCGTTTCCTCAGTCTAGACTACCTCTCCCTTCAATAAGTCAGCAGTAAGTACCGTTTCCTCAGTCTAGACTACCTCTCCCTTCAATAAGTCAGCAGTAAGTACCGTTTCCTCAGCTAGACTACCTCTCCCTTCAATAAGTCAGCAGTAAGTACCGTTTCCTCAGCTAGACTACCTCTCCCTTCAATAAGTCAGCAGTAAGTACCGTTTCCTCAGCTAGACTACCTCTCCCTTCAATAAGTCAGCAGTAAGTACCGTTTCCTCAGTCTAGACTACCTCTCCCTTCAATAAGTCAGCAGTAAGTACCGTTTCCTCAGTCTAGACTACCTCTCCCTTCAATAAGTCAGCAGTAAGTACCGTTTCCTCAGCTAGACTACCTCTCCCTTCAATAAGTCAGCAGTAAGTACCGTTTCCTCAGCTAGACTACCTCTCCCTTCAATAAGTCAGCAGTAAGTACCGTTTCCTCAGTCTAGACTACCTCTCCCTTCAATAAGTCAGTCTAGACTACCTCTCCCTTCAATAAATCAGCAGTAAGTACCGTTTCCTCAGCTAGACTACCTCTCCCTTCAATATGAGCAGTAAGTACCGTTTCCTCAGCTAGACTACCTCTCCCTTCAATATGAGCAGTAAGTACCGTTTCCTCAGTCTAGACTACCTCTCCCTTCAATAAGTCAGCAGTAAGTACCGTTTCCTCAGTCTAGACTACCTCTCCCTTCAATAAGTCAGCAGTAAGTACCGTTTCCTCAGCTAGACTACCTCTCCCTTCAATATGAGCAGTAAGTACCGTTTCCTCAGCTAGACTACCTCTCCCTTCAATAAGTCAGCAGTAAGTACCGTTTCCTCAGCTAGACTACCTCTCCCTTCAATAAGTCAGCAGTAAGTACCGTTTCCTCAGCTAGACTACCTCTCCCTTCAATAAGTCAGCAGTAAGTACCGTTTCCTCAGTCTAGACTACCTCTCCCTTCAATAAGTCAGCAGTAAGTACCGTTTCCTCAGTCTAGACTACCTCTCCCTTCAATAAGTCAGCAGTAAGTACCGTTTCCTCAGTCTAGACTACCTCTCCCTTCAATAAGTCAGCAGTAAGTACCGTTTCCTCAGTCTAGACTACCTCTCCCTTCAATAAGTCAGCAGTAAGTACCGTTTCCTCAGTCTAGACTACCTCTCCCTTCAATAAGTCAGCAGTAAGTACCGTTTCCTCAGTCTAGACTACCTCTCCCTTCAATAAGTCAGCAGTAAGTACCGTTTCCTCAGCTAGACTACCTCTCCCTTCAATAAGTCAGCAGTAAGTACCGTTTCCTCAGCTAGACTACCTCTCCCTTCAATAAGTCAGCAGTAAGTACCGTTTCCTCAGTCTAGACTACCTCTCCCTTCAATAAGTCAGTCTAGACTACCTCTCCCTTCAATAAATCAGCAGTAAGTACCGTTTCCTCAGCTAGACTACCTCTCCCTTCAATATGAGCAGTAAGTACCGTTTCCTCAGCTAGACTACCTCTCCCTTCAATATGAGCAGTAAGTACCGTTTCCTCAGTCTAGACTACCTCTCCCTTCAATAAGTCAGCAGTAAGTACCGTTTCCTCAGTCTAGACTACCTCTCCCTTCAATAAGTCAGCAGTAAGTACCGTTTCCTCAGCTAGACTACCTCTCCCTTCAATATGAGCAGTAAGTACCGTTTCCTCAGCTAGACTACCTCTCCCTTCAATAAGTCAGCAGTAAGTACCGTTTCCTCAGCTAGACTACCTCTCCCTTCAATAAGTCAGCAGTAAGTACCGTTTCCTCAGCTAGACTACCTCTCCCTTCAATATGAGCAGTAAGTACCGTTTCCTCAGCTAGACTACCTCTCCCTTCAATAAGTCAGTCTAGACTACCTCTCCCTTCAATAAGTCAGCAGTAAGTACCGTTTCCTCAGCTAGACTACCTCTCCCTTCAATAAGTCAGTCTAGACTACCTCTCCCTTCAATAAGTCAGCAGTAAGTACCGTTTCCTCAGCTAGACTACCTCTCCCTTCAATATGAGCAGTAAGTACCGTTTCCTCAGCCTAGACTACCTCTCCCTTCAATATGAGCAGTAAGTACCGTTTCCTCAGTCTAGACTACCTCTCCCTTCAATAAGTCAGCAGTAAGTACCGTTTCCTCAGTCTAGACTACCTCTCCCTTCAATAAGTCAGCAGTAAGTACCGTTTCCTCAGTCTAGACTACCTCTCCCTTCAATAAGTCACCAGTAAGTACCGTTTCCTCAGTCTAGACTACCTCTCCCTTCAATAAGTCAGCAGTAAGTACCGTTTCCTCAGCTAGACTACCTCTCCCTTCAATAAGTCAGCAGTAAGTACCATTTCCTCAGCTAGACTACCTCTCCCTTCAATAAGTCAGCAGTAAGTACCGTTTCCTCAGCCTAGACTACCTCTCCCTTCAATAAGTCAGTCTAGACTACCTCTCCCTTCAATAAGTCAGCAGTAAGTACCGTTTCCTCAGTCTAGACTACCTCTCCCTTCAATAAGTCAGCAGTAAGTACCGTTTCCTCAGTCTAGACTACCTCTCCCTTCAATAAATCAGCAGTAAGTACCGTTTCCTCAGCCTAGACTACCTCTCCCTTCAATAAGTCAGCAGTAAGTACCGTTTCCTCAGTCTAGACTACCTCTCCCTTCAATAAATCAGCAGTAAGTACCGTTTCCTCAGTCTAGACTACCTCTCCCTTCAATAAATCAGCAGTAAGTACCGTTTCCTCAGCCTAGACTACCTCTCCCTTCAATAAGTCAGTCTAGACTACCTCTCCCTTCAATAAGTCAGCAGTAAGTACCGTTTCCTCAGCCTAGACTACCTCTCCCTTCAATAAGTCAGCAGTAAGTACCGTTTCCTCAGTCTAGACTACCTCTCCCTTCAATAAGTCAGCAGTAAGTACCGTTTCCTCAGCCTAGACTACCTCTCCCTTCAATAAGAGCAGTAAGTACCGTTTCCTCAGTCTAGACTACCTCTCCCTTCAATAAGTCAGCAGTAAGTACCGTTTCCTCAGTCTAGACTACCTCTCCCTTCAATAAATCAGCAGTAAGTACCGTTTCCTCAGTCTAGACTACCTCTCCCTTCAATAAATCAGCAGTAAGTACCGTTTCCTCAGCCTAGACTACCTCTCCCTTCAATAAGTCAGTCTAGACTACCTCTCCCTTCAATAAGTCAGCAGTAAGTACCGTTTCCTCAGCCTAGACTACCTCTCCCTTCAATAAGTCAGCAGTAAGTACCGTTTCCTCAGTCTAGACTACCTCTCCCTTCAATAAGTCAGCAGTAAGTACCGTTTCCTCAGCCTAGACTACCTCTCCCTTCAATAAGTCAGCAGTAAGTACTGTTTCCTCAGTCTAGACTACCTCTCCCTTCAATAAGTCAGTCTAGACTACCTCTCCCTTCAATAAGTCAGCAGTAAGTACTGTTTCCTCAGTCTAGACTACCTCTCCCTTCAATAAGTCAGTCTAGACTACCTCTCCCTTCAATAAGTCAGCAGTAAGTACCGTTTCCTCAGTCTAGACTACCTCTCCCTTCAATAAGTCAGCAGTAAGTACCGTTTCCTCAGTCTAGACTACCTCTCCCTTCAATAAGTCAGCAGTAAGTACCGTTTCCTCAGTCTAGACTACCTCTCCCTTCAATAAGTCAGCAGTAAGTACCGTTTCCTCAGTCTAGACTACCTCTCCCTTCAATAAGTCAGCAGTAAGTACCGTTTCCTCAGTCTAGACTACCTCTCCCTTCAATAAGTCAGCAGTAAGTACCGTTTCCTCAGTCTAGACTACCTCTCCCTTCAATAAGTCAGCAGTAAGTACCGTTTCCTCAGTCTAGACTACCTCTCCCTTCAATAAGTCAGCAGTAAGTACCGTTTCCTCAGTCTAGACTACCTCTCCCTTCAATAAGTCAGCAGTAAGTACCGTTTCCTCAGTCTAGACTACCTCTCCCTTCAATAAATCAGCAGTAAGTACCGTTTCCTCAGTCTAGACTACCTCTCCCTTCAATAAGTCAGCAGTAAGTACCGTTTCCTCAGTCTAGACTACCGCTCCCTTCAATAAGTCAGCAGTAAGTACCGTTTCCTCAGTCTAGACTACCTCTCCCTTCAATAAGTCAGTCTAGACTACCTCTCCCTTCAATAAGTCAGTCTAGACTACCTCTCCCTTCAATAAGTCAGCAGTAAGTACCATTTCCTCAGTCTAGACTACCTCTCCCTTCAGTAAGTACCGTTTTCTCAGTCTAGACGACCTCTCCCTGACCTTTCTCCTCCTTTCTATCCCTCCTCTCTTCTTCTTCTTTCCCAACAACAGCAGATGTACATTGCCTCGGTCCTCCAGGACCCCAGCTTAGACGAGCTGGGTTCGGCTGGCAGCGGGGTCAGCGAGGGTTCGCAGGACGAGGAGATCATCCAAGTGGGGAACAGCCTCAACGAGGCCGACTTCCAGGTAGCCTGCCGACGTACCCTTTGAGCAAGGCGCTTCAATTCTTGTAATTTCTCCCCGGGGGGTGCTGCCCTGCAGCTTAACTTCCAACTCCTCGTGTGTGTGTGTGTGTGTGTGTGTGTGTGTGTGTGTGTGTGTGTGTGTGTGTGTGTGTGTGTGTGTGTGTGTGTGTGTGTGTGTGTGTGTGTGTGTGTGTGTGTGTCCTCGGGGGGATTGGGTTGTTGTGAGCATAAAGATGAGTTCCTCTTACTCTGCAAGTGATTGGACAATAAAGTATTCTCCTTTTTCTTCCAGAGCGGCGAGGACAGTCTCCTTGCTAACGAGGTGCGGCACTGACGTCAGGGGACGCCGGAGACGGCTGTCAGGGTGGAGACGGAGGACGGGGAGAGAGAAGATGAGACTGAGATGGCAGAAACTAAAGTTTAATTTCACCGAGTGGATGGATGCACTGACCTAGTGTGTTAAGCTACAGAGCTGAAACGGACGGACACAGCTTTAAAAGACATGGATAGACCACTAACCTTGAAGTCCTGAACAGACTATTACATTGTCTACACACCACACACCACACCACACACACCACACCACACACACCACACACACACACAGTGTGTCTACTAAAGGACGGGTAACTCTCCCTTACAACTATTGATCTAGCGCTGACTGTGAAGGAGAGATCTTTCCTTCCCATAATCCTTTGCCTGTTCTGCCTGCACCCCTAATCGTCTCTGTGCCCTAGAGGCTTCGTCACAATAAGCAGCCTAATATGAGAAGATGAAGAAGAGGAGGAGGAGAAATGTCTGTCAGCATCACACACACACACACACACTGTTCGCCTGCTCTGGTCTCCCCCTGCTCTGTCCCGACGGTCTCCGGGAGTCTCTGGGTGGTTCCAACCCTGTGTAAAAAATAAAATAAAAAAGGAATGTGGTCACCATGACGACGACCACTGTAACAAACTGAACTAAACACTCCTCTGCTTTTCATTTTTGTTGTTCAGCAACAAAAACTCTGGATTTGTAAAATAGCCTTTTTTTGGAAATGGTATTTATTTTTAGGCATGGTTATTTTTAAGTTGGTCTGAAAACTTTAATAATCATTTAACTACTTGTTTCGACATAAAAAAAACAACAAAAAAAACAACTGTGGATGGATGGATGGATCATGGAACATGGATACTGTCCCTCGTAACAACAAGGTCGCTCTGTCTTCTGGCCCTGTCCTGCCCTGAGCGACTGTAGTGGGACTGCGGCTCCAGACTGAGCCCTAATGGAGCCGCCCTAACATAACTGAAGGCAGTCCAGAGCCCCTAGTGGAGAGGAAGATGCCCCCAGGAAGCAGATAATGAAGTGGATATGACAGCCTAACCTCTACCCTGTTTTGCATCCCACAACTATGGTTGCAAAAAATTCCCCAAATTGTCCCAGAGTTCCCAGGTTTTTCAATATGTTGGTTAGAAGTTTATTGGGATAAGGGATTTCTGGGGGAAAAAACCTAGGAACTTTGGGAAAGTTTCTGTAATTGTGCAACCTCAGCCTCCTCCGGCTAGGACTCTGTGGGACCGTGTTCTTCGGTAGAGGGAGAGCTCGACCCTTGAACTCTTGGTCTGTGACCTGTAGTTTCCCCCAGGCCTCTCCTTCCTGTTACTATGGACGCGTTCAGCAGGGGGAGGACACAGCGTTGTTGAACCTTCAGATATAAATATGTTATGTAGAACAAATACGGCTCTCTGAAATGTGGAATAAGGAATCATGTCAACTCTTTTCTTAACATTTCTATCTACAACGTTCCACAATGTTCCACAACGTTTGCCTCCTGAATGTGACCCTGGCCCCTGCTCTGACTGGCCCGTCTCTGTGAGCCTGGCCCCTGCTCTGACTGGCCCGTCTCTGTGAGCCTGGCCCCTGCTCTGACTGGCCCGTCTCTGTGACCCTGGCCCCTGCTCTGACTGGCCCGTCTCTGTGAGCCTGGCCCCTGCTCTGACTGGCCCGTCTCTGTGAGCCCGGCCCCTGCTCTGACTGGCCCGTCTGTGTGAGCCTGGCCCCTGCTCTGACTGGCCCGTCTCTGTGAGCCTGGCCCCTGCTCTGACTGGCCCGTCTCTGTGAGCCTGGCCCCTGCTCTGACTGGCCCGTCTCTGTGAGCCTGGCCCCTGCTCTGACTGGCCCGTCTCTGTGACCCTGGCCCCTGCTCTGACTGGCCCGTCTCTGTGAGCCTGGCCCCTGCTCTGACTGGCCCGTCTCTGTGAGCCTGGCCCCTGCTCTGACTGGCCCGTCTCTGTGAGCCTGGCCCCTTCTCTGGCCCGTCTCTGTGAGCCTGGCCCCTGCTCTGACTGGCCCGTCTCTGTGAGCCTGGCCCCTGCTCTGACTGGCCCGTCTCTGTGACCCTGGCCCCTGCTCTGACTGGCCCGTCTCTGTGAGCCTGGCCCCTGCTCTGGCCCGTCTCTGTGAGCCTGGCCCCTGCTCTGACTGGCCCGTCTCTGTGAGCCTGGCCCCTGCTCTGACTGGCCCGTCTCTGTGACCCTGGCCCCTGCTCTGACTGGCCCGTCTCTGTGAGCCTGGCCCCTGCTCTGACTGGACCGCCTCTGTGTTCTAGCTAGCTCCTCTTGTGACTCTCATCTCAAGACAAGCCTCTTTATTTTGGTGTTTACAATCACTGTACAAAAGGTTGTTTCACTGTCTGTTGGTTGGTTTGTTTTATTTAGGAAACATAATAATAATAATAATCTTTGTTGGATGTAGGAAGGTTTTCTCCTTTCTGCCAACTCTGTAACATGTGTCCCGTTTTTAGATGGCTTCTGATTGGTTTAGGGATTGTCTTAAATTCTGCCTCATCCAATTACGACGTGAATATTGAGACTAGCGATAGATACTGCATCATGTAGAGGTGTATATTGTAAACAGTGTAGATGATTTACGGAGCATTGTTACAAACGACAGTGTCCCAACTGCCACCTGGAGTGCTGTTGAACCCGGTGGGTTACTATGGTGACATGTAAACATATCGCGGCTCAGCCAGGACGGAACAGACCGACTGCGCAAAACGTCTGTGTCCCACATGGCATCCCCCTATTTAGTGCACTACTTTTGGGCTGGGCCCATAGGGCTCAGTCCTGTAATAGGGAATAGGACGCCCTTTCGGACGCGTAAAAATGAGTCTTAACGCTGTAAGACTTGATCACTGTTTTTATTGATATTCTTAGGCGTATTGTTGTTGAACAGAATACTAGCAATTTCTACGGAATCACATTCATCTGGTAAAATCTAAATGGATGATACCAAATCCATAATTTAAAAAAATATATATCTTTACTTCAAGTTGTTCTGCAATAATCATGATGTCATGTTGCTCTCTTCAACTCGTTACAATATTCCACTGACGGAACCAATGACCAGCTTAGTTTTTTCCCCAAAGTGAGGCAGAACCGATTTTTATAGCCTGGTTTAACCTTCAGGGATCTACTACAAAACAGGATCAATTTAGTTAGCCAGCTAACTTTGATAAACAATAAATAACTATTGATTGTCTGTTTCATAAAGAAAGCTACAGTTAAATATGTGTTTTTTGTTGAGTCATCTAGACCGTGCCCATTCAGTTAGCTGGCTAACTCATTGATCGTGCTTCGTAGTGTACCTCTCAGAGCAGGTTTAGCCGAGCTATGTGCTATATACTGTTAGATAGAAACAATTAACTTGTGTTTAAAACTCTTGGTTCCACATTGTGGATATACATAAATAGAAATGAACAAATGTCCTGTTTTTCTTAGCGCTAATTTGGGAAGTCCGTCACTGGACTGAACCAATACATGCTGAGCAGCTTTCCTATTGTGATGTGACTTCGGCTCGTTCAGAAGCCCCTGAAGAGAAATGTGCTTCACCCAAGTAACAAATCTACTGCATAGTACAGATTTGATGTACTATATATATATAGTACTAGTATATACATAATGTACTGTCGGTTTCTGTACACTAAAATGATGGACTCACTCAGTATTAAACAACTTATTTTTTATTTTAAGGCATTACGTTTGTATCAGTAGTTCTGTAAGAATAGTATAATATATTATAATAATAATATATACACTGAGTTACAAAACATTACAAACACACTAATATTGAGTTGCCCCCCTCCCTCCTCCCCCCATTACCGTCAGGACAGCCGTCGGGACATGGACTCTACAATGTGTCAGAATAATTCCACAGGGATACTGGTCCGTGTTGACGCCAATGCTTCCCACAGTTGTGTCAAGTTGGCTGGATATCCTTAAGGTGGTGGACCATTCTTGATACACAGGGGAAACTGTTCAGCGTGAAAAACCCAGCAGCGTTGCAGTTCTTGACACACTCAAACTGGTGCGCCTGGCGTCTACTACCATACCCCGTTCAAAGGCATTTAGATATTTGATCTTGCCCGTTCACCCTCTGAATGGCACACATACACAATCCATGTGTCAAATGTCTCAAGGCTTAAAAATCCTTTAACCTGTCTCCTCCCCTTCATCTACACAGATTGAAGTGGATTTAACAAGTGACATCAATAAGGGATCATAGCTTTCACCTGGATTCACCTGGTCAGTCTATGTCATGGAAAGAGCAGGTGTTCTTAATGTTTTGTCCACTCAGTGTATATTACTATTATTATAAATAGCATATCTATTGTATTATATGTCATATTATTGTCTTCTCCTTCTGGCACAGACAGCCCTGTGGGTACGGCCTATTTGAACACAGTCAGACTTCCGTATTGCCACAGCAGCAGGTACAACCATGTATGTAGTTATAATAATAACCTGTAACTATCAAATGAACAAATGTTATGATTTGACACTGATATATAATGTGAACGATCTGTTTTTTTTTAAGCTACTCAGTGTTGTAGGTTATATATGCTCTAATTTACCTTTTTGGGGCTATTCTAATTTCCACTGGACAATAATGAGCCTCGGTATGATTACACTCGTATTGCTGTGACAGAAACTTGGGTCATATTCATTAGGCACTAAACAGAAGATAATGTACAGGAAAAGACAGGGGGGGTTTATTCATTACATCTTGCAACGGAAACTATTTTTACCTCTTAAGAACCAAACGAGAGCAAACAGATTGAAACGGGGAGGGACCTTACCTGAATTGTCCAATAGAAACTGTCGTTTTTTTTCCATTGCAAATCGTTTTCCCGTTTGGAGTAAACCGTTTCTGTTGCAAAACGTTTTGAAACAGAATCGTCATAATGAATACACCCCCTGAACTTGCCCGATTTTTAAGAAAAGCAATTGTTTTGTCGTTGCAAAACATTTTGCTATGGTGTGCACTAATAATTACGACACTGTTGATACTGAAATGTGGCCACAGCAACAAACAAAAAAATATGTCACTGTTAGATTATCCACTAGTCTATAATGTCCAAGCAAGGCATTGATTTGAAACTGTTTGACACACACATACACACACACATACACACATACACACACATATATACACATACACACACACACACATATATACACATACACACACATATATACACACACACACACATATATACACACACACACACACACACAGACAGACAGACACATACACACACACATATATACACATACACACACACACATATATACACATACACACACATATATACACACATACACACACACACACACACACCTCCCTGACCGTTTGGACTCCATTTGAACCAGTGTTCTAGAACTCTTAAGTCATAACTCTGAGCTTTCCTCTCAGCGGTGTTTAATACCTCTGAAATGTATGATGAATTGTCTTCGAAAACTCTGAATGTTTCTAGGTAAGAGTGTTAACATTGCATATGTCCTTTTCCTGAATTAAGTAAAAATTGAAAACATTTTCAACCATTTTATCTACTGATGATATTTTAATTTCTATTAAAAGAAATCACACTGAAAGGGATCCCCCTCCCTCATTAAAGGGTTAGTATGAGATGTTGGTGTAACAGTTTAACTTTCGTCCCTCTCCTCGCCCCTACCTGGGTTTGAACCAGGGACCCTCTGCACACATCAACAACTGACACCTATCGTTACCCAAAAGCCGCCGCCCTTGCAGAGCAAGGGGAACAACTACTTCAGGTCTCAGAGCGAGTGACGTCACCGATTGAAACGCTATTAGCGCACACCACCGCTAACTAGCGCGCACCACCGCTAACTAGCGCACACCACCGCTAACTAGCTAGCCATTTCACATCGGTTACATTGGCAATAATGCCCTTTTTACTTACCCAGAGTCGGATCAATTCAAATTTATTTCTAAGGCCTTTTTTTTTACATCGGCAGAAAAACTCCCTGGAAAGGCAGGAACCTAGGAAGAAACCTAGAGAGGAACCCAGGCTCTGAGGGGTGGCCAGTCCTCTTCTGGTTGTGCCGGGTGGAGATTATAACAGAACATGGCCAAGATGTTCAAATGTTCATAGATGACCAGCAGGGTCAAATCATAATCACAGTGGTTGTAGAGGGTGCAACAGGTCAGCACCTCAGGAGTAAATGTCAGTTGGCTTTTCATTGTCGAGCTTCCAAAGGTAGAGCGAGCGAGAGACTTAAGTTCACCCAGGACACCAGATACCTAGTCCCCCGGCACGTAGACTATTGCAGCACAGATACTGGAGGCTGAGACGGGGTGTCGGGGGAAACAGGCCCTGTCCGACGATACCCCCGGACAGGGCCAACCAGGCAGGATTAAACCCAACCCACTTTGCCAAAGCATAGCCCCCACACCACTAGAGGGATATCAACAGACCACCAACGTACTACTATGAGACAAGGCTGAGTATAGCCCACAAAGATCTCATCCATCGCACAAAACCGGACAGGAAGATCACGTCAGTGACTCAACCCAGTCGTCGAGTATAGTGAAAAAATCCTGGCACGACGTGATGCACCCCTCTTAGGGATGGAATGGAAGAGCACTAGTAAGACAGACTCAGCCCACATACTAGGGTCAGAGGCGGTAGGTAGCCTAGTGGTTAGAGTGTAGGGACGGTAGGTAGCCTAGTGGTTAGAGTGTAGGGACGGTAGGTAGCCTAGTGGTTAGAGTGTAGGGACGGTAGGTAGCCTAGTGGTTAGAGTGTAGGGACGGCAGGTAGCCTAGTAGTTAGAGTGTAGGGACGGTAGGTAGCCTAGTGGTTAGAGTGTAGGGACGGTAGGTAGCCTAGTGGTTAGAGTGTAGGGACGGCAGGTAGCCTAGTGGTTAGAGTGTAGGGACGGCAGGTAGCCTAGTGGTTAGAGCGTTGGACTTGTAACCGAAAGGTTGCAAGATCGAATCCCAGAGCTGACAAGGTAAAACAAATCTGTCGTTCTGCCCCTGATCAAGGCAGTTTAACCCACTGTTTCCTAGGCCATCATTTGAAAATAAGAATTTGTTCTTAAATGACTTGCCTAGTTAAATAAAGGTACAATAAATGAATAAAAAGGTGGAGAATCACAGTGAAGAGAGCGGAGCAGGCCAGGCAGAGACAGCAAGGACAGTCACTCCAGTGCCATGCTGTTCACCTTCACACTCCTGGGCCAGACACTCAATCATAGAACCTACTGAAGAGATGAGTCTTCAGTAAAGACTTAAAGGTTGAGACCGAGTCTGCGTCTCTCACGTGGATAGGCAGACCATTCCATAAAAATTGAGCTCTATAGGAGAAATTCTATGGACAGTAAGGAGGCCTGTGTATTGTGACTGTAGCGTACGTGTAGGTATGTACGACAGGACCAAATCGGAGAGATGGGTAGGAGTGCTTTGTACTCCTACCAGCAAAACCTTGACATCAGCCCTAGCCTTAACAGGAAGCCAGTGTAGAGAGGCTAGCACTGGAGTAATATGATAAAAAATGTTGGGTTCTAGTCAAGATTCTAGCAGCTGTGTTTAGCATCAACTGAAGTTTATTTTGTCCCTTATCTGGAAAGCCGGATAAGCAGTAGTCTAATCTAGAAGTGACAAAAGCATGGGTTAGCTTTTCTGGATCATTTTTGGACAAAAGGTTTCTGTTTTTTGCAATCTAATGAAATGGAAAAAAGCTGCCCTTGAAATATTATTGATATGTTCGTCAAAAGAGAGATCAGGGTTCAGAGTAACGCCGAGGTCCTTCACAGTTTTCTTTGAGACGACTGTACAACCATCAAGATTAATTGTCAGATCAAACATCAGATCTCTTTGTTTCTTGGGATCTAGATGTAGCATCTCTGTTTTGTCCGAGTTTAAAAGTAAAACATTTTCCGCCATCCACTTCCTTATGTCTGAAACACAGGCTTCCAGGGAGGGCGATTTTGGGGCTTCACCATGTTTCATCGAAATGTACAACTGTGTGTCGCCCGCATAGCAGTGAAAGTTGACATTGTGTTTCCGAATGACATCACCAAGACGTAGAATATATAGTGAAAACAATAGTGGTCCTAAAACGGACCCTTGAGGAACACCGAAATGTACAGTTGATTTGTCAGAGGACAAACCATCCACAGAGACGAACTGATATCTTACCCACAGATAACATCTAAACCAGACAAGAACATGTCCGTGTAGACCAATTAGGGTTTCCAATCACTCCAAAAGAATGTGATAATCGATGGTATCAAAAGCAGCACTAAGGTCTAGGAGCACGAGGACAAATGCAGAGCCTCAGTCTGACGCCATTAAAAGGTAATTTACCACCTTCACGAGTGCCGTCTCAGTACTATGATGGGGTCTAAAACAAGACTGAAGCATTTCGTATACATTAATAGTAATTGGAGATTCGATATATGGTCAAGGTTTGGCTTTTTCAGAAAAGGCTTTATTACTGCCACTTTTACTGAGTTTGGTACAGATCCGGAGGATAGGGAACTGTTAATTATGTTCAACATAGGAGGGACAAGCACAGGAAGTAGCGCTTTCAGTAGTTTAGTTGGAATAGGAGAATGTTCCTTTTTAGTTAGCTTTGCAACAGTATCAAAAATAGATTTTAGATAGTTTTTATTCGCCCCTCGATTAGGTTGGAAAAGTAGGCTGATCGAGCAGCAGTGAGGACTCTTCGATATTGCACGGTACTTTCCAAGCTAGCCATTTCCGTTCCAATTTTCTGGAAGCTTGCCTCAGATCTCTGGTATTTTCTGTATACCAGGGAGCTAATTTCTTGTGATCAAGGTTTTTCTTTTTAGAGGTGTGACTGCATCTAGGGTATTACACAAGGTTAAATTTAGATCCTCAGTCAGGTGGTTAACTGATGTTTGTACTCCAATGTCCTTGGGAAGGTGGATGGAGTTTGGTAAGGCATCTACGAATCTTTGCGTTGTCCAATCATTTATAGCGCGGCTTTTGATAATCCTTGGTTGGGATCTGAGCAGATTATTTGTTGTGATTGCAAACGTAATAAAATGGTGGTCCCATAGTCCAGGATTATAAGGAAAAACAATTTGTATCTACAATATTTACTCCATGGGACAAAACTAGATCCAGGGTAAGACTGTGACAATGCGTAGGTTCCTGGAGACATGTTGGACAAAACCCACTGAGTCAATGATGGCGTTGAAAGCCTTTTGGAGTGGGTCTGTGGACTTTTCCATGTGAAATATTGAAGTCACCAAAAATGTGAATATTATCTGCCATGACTACATGGTCCGATTAGGAATTCAGCGAACTCGGTGAGGAACTCTGTACAAGGGCCAGGAAGCCTGTAAACAATAGCTATAAAAAGTGATTGAGTAGGCTGCATAGATTTCATGACTAGAATCTCAATAGATGAAAACGCTGTCTTTTTTTGTTGTCATAAATTGAGAAAAAAGAAAACCTACACACTGCTCTTTATTAAGCATCACATATCCGCCTCAAGGCCTTCCTCAGAGCATTTGTTTTTCATTTTCACCCTTATGTAGACATTGCTTCACCCACATCTGTTCAATGCATCGACTAGGGTTGGAGTCGACGGGAAAATAAACATGTTACCAAATATAAGGATGTGCATTTCATAAGTATTCTAATACTAAGTGTGTACATAACGTATTAAACACGTCTGTAAAACCACAATGAGGACATCGACCTACCAAGTAAGTTTTCATAAATCGTTGGGTACAGTGCAAGAAAAAACGGCAGAGTAGTCTGAAGTGATGGCATTCGTTTATGTTCACGTTTACAACATAACATGCATGGGAATTTCATTATTAAGATCTTTTGGGAATAATGTCTGGAGGGTGTAAAAACATTTTGCTCAGAGTATTATTAATATCACCTCCCCTGTCTGATATCTTGACTTTCTCTTTGCCACAAAATCTAAAGGCGGAAATGTCATGTTTTTGGTCATTAAAATGTACTGCGCCTGGATAATCCCTGTCGTTTCTCCTGATTGGACTTTTATGTTCACTAATTCTCTGTTTGAGAGAACGAGAGGTTTTTTACCTACATAACACAACCCACGTGGGCATTTAATCATGTAGATAACATGGGTGGAGGTGCACGTAATATAATTTCTTTTGGAACCGTTTTCCTGTATGTGGGTGGCAGAAATAGTCCCACTTCATCATATTGTTGCACTGTGCGCAGACTGCATTTACAGCAACCATTCGGAAGAGGGCGTTAACGAGCCTGGCTCATTTTCTTTTGTGTCTGTGCAGTTGACATGGACCAATTTGTCACGTAAATTGCGACATCTCCTACGTGGTGGGTTCATAAATTCAGCTGGCAAAACTGGGTCGGATGATTAAAAAATGCCAGTGTTTCTTGACATCATCTCCCACTTTGCACGAGTTCAAAGTATTTTTTGGTGGTGAACATGTTGTGTGTGTTTTTTTTAACTCTCGTGTTTTCCCCAGTGCCGAATTAATAGCTTCATCCACATATTGCGTAGAGTAGCCTCTTGGAAATATATTGCGCATCTCTGCTGCTTTTTCTAGTTAGTCCTCTGTGGAATGGTATATACGGCGCAGTCTGAAAAACTGGCTTCTTGGAAGTCCTCTTTTTAATGGCTCAGAGTATTTATGTCCGTTTCTTTTCTATACAGAGTTGTAAACAGGGTTTAATTTGATTTCTCAATCCACATATCGAGGTTAATGAACAAGTTTCGTGTCACATTCAATAGTGAATTTGAGATTGGGCTCAATGTCATTGAGTAATGTCATAAAACCCGTCAATTAATCAGTTCAGGATTTTTATTAAAGAATGGATTTTCATTGTTAACAAAAACGTTCTTCAAATTGACCCATATTAAGGTTAGCATAGCTTGAAGCGAATATGGAACCCATCGATGTTCCAATACGTCAACACATATTCAGCCAGCTCTAGAGTACATTTCGTTGGTGGGTATTTGTTACTACGTGAGAGACCGAGATACTATCTCCATCCATTGCAAATTTAGGAAAGGGGACAATTTTAGCTAGCTAGTCACCGGAGGACAACAACATGCAACAATTCAAGTTGGTTTCCCCCACTTGTCTTTGGTGCGCCAGAACCATTCACATTTAGATCGTGTCAATTACCTTGTACCACTGCACATCGGCTCGATACTGCATGTAGATATAGCCAAGCTATCGTTGCTCAGTGTGAATATATTCATTATGCTAATTTGTATACTTTTTTTCATTGTATTCTGCATTGTTGGGAAAGGCCCGTAAATAAACGTTTCGTTGTTAATCTACACCTGTCGTTAATGAAACGTGTGACAATTAAAATGTGATTTGATCGGTCATTATGTGTTTTATTCAGTTCAGTGTTGATATTGGTATCTTTAGAAGTTAATATCCAAAGGTACCACAAGACGGCCTTTGCGGGACAGGGTGTATCTATAGTAGTGAGTGCTCTCTTTCCTTGTCTCCTGCACTAAGGTGAACGGAAAAACTACATATCAACTCTCAAGCCGCATATACTCCCAACGCGTTGTTTTCACCTATCCTGTGTTTTCACGTCAGTACAGATGAAGGTGAGGAGACGAGGACAAGAAACTAGTCTAGAGTGGAGACGCACTCCGCCACCATCACAAGTTCAGGGAGCTGGCGGTGGCTTCTGCGTTTGATTCAGTTCGGTTTTTCTACGGTTAGGTGTTTTTTTAAAGAGGGTTGTTGAAAATGTGACAGAACACGCTGCGACGTGATCAACAGTGCATTTTAAAATAGTTTTTTTTAACTGATTTGTAGTACAGAAAAAGGTGTAATTTAAATGCTATAGAGGATTTAAAACAACATCGGACATTCTTAAACTCTTACGTTAAGTTATTTCGCCATGGACGAGGCAATAGCGATTATTTTGATATCCGTTGTGATGTTTTTGGGATGTTTTCTATTTGGTTTGATTCCACTTTTGATCAAACTTTCTGAGGTAAGTCATTTAATTCTCAACATTATATCCCCTCCGTTTCTCCCCCTTCGGTAACTTGCACTGTACCTCCTCCTACGGTCTCTTCTCCCGATGCTAATCCATCCCCCATTCAATATTAAATTATATATATTTCTAAATGTATCAGTATCTTCAAAAGATTGTGATTTGCTACATTTTGTTATCTTAACTATTAAATAAGTCATAAATAGGCTGCCGACTGGATTCTCTAACCGGTTTGAATGTATGACTTTATAAAGTTATATTGATGCGTAATGTAACCGTCTGTTATTATATTGACACATTCATTCTCCCTCCTAGATCAAACAACAGTTGGTCAGTGTGTTTGTAAAATAATGACTGTGTTTGGTGTGTGTGTGTGTCCTTCTCTCCCAACAGAAAAGGCTGCAGTTTGTCAGTATATTCGGGGCAGGCCTGCTCTGTGGGACTGCTCTAGCTATTATCCTCCCAGAGGGGGTGGAACTACTGGAAGAGTCATGGAGAGGTGAGGGGTACCGGACATAATGGGCTTTGGGGAGTAACAGCCCAGGGTCCTAACTTATCAAGACATCAGCGACAGCTGGAGCAACAACTCACTATAGGCTAGATTCCTGTTGTTGAGTTTGTATGGGCACATAGTCCTTCGATTGCAGCTATATTGCTGCTAAGGGTTATCTTGCCAACGGTTCAATATGTATGCAACTGTACCTGGTGGCAGGTAGCCTAGTGGTTAGAGCGTTGGACTAGTAACCGAAAGGTCGCTAGATCGAATCCCCGAGCTGACAAGGTAAACATCTGTCGTTCTGCCCCTGAACAAGGCAGTTTAACCCACTGTTCCTAAGCCGTCATTGAAAATAAGAATTTGTTCTTGACTGACTTGCCTAGTTAAATAAAATGTAAAGGAAAGCATTCAGTAGTCCATCAGCCCACTCTGCTCTATAAGTCATGTCTGTTTACAAGCACCTCACTGTCAAACGAAGCCCTACAAAGCAAAGGCAGGGCTTGAAACGTGAGTCAGAGGCTGTGTCTGTGGTGTTAGGTCATCTGTGGTGTCAGGTTGTCTGTGGTGTGAAACCAGATACTTTTTATTTCTTTATAAAATAATTCCATCCAGGGCTCGAAATTTAAGGGCGTCCCGTCATCCCACGGATGATATTAAATATGGCTACGGTTCAAAACAGACCGGGTGTTTTTTTTTAAAGAGGGTTGTTGAAAATGTGACAAACGCAGCGAACAGTGCATTTTAAAATAGTTTTTAACTGCTTTGTAGTAAAGAAAAAGGTGTATTTTAAATGGTAGAAAGGATTTTAAAAAACAACGGACATTCTTAAACTCTTACATTAAGTTATTTCGCCATGGACGAGGCAATAGCGATTAATTTGACTCTGATATGACAGAGTAAAAATTCATACAACCGTTTATTTATTTATTTTTTAATGTAAAAAAGCTATGAGGCTGATCAGACCGTTTAGCTTAAAATGTTGACGGTTGTATTTCTTCATATTATAAACTCAACAATACGCACATGGCTGAAGGCTATTTATAGGCCTACATGCGAATGTTCCAAAATGCAATTAGCGGGAAAACACCGTTCTCAAATTTCACCACGCACACGACAGCGGTTTCATGTGCCAGATGCACTGTATAGAAACCACTATGATGGTCCTTACAGGAAAAAAAACATGAATTTCACATGTGAAGTGTTCCCAAAGCACATGATTTTATGTGATAACTTCTAGTTCCTCCCAAACCCGGATCCGGGAGCACCCCCCACAGTAAAAAAGCTGACTAGCATAGCCTAGCATAGCGTCACAAGTAAATACTAGCATCTAAATATCATTAAATCACAAGTCCAAGACACCAGATGAAAGATACAGATCTTGTGAATCCAGCCATCATTTCTGATTTTTAAAATGTTTTACAGGGAAGACCCAATATGTAAATCTATTAGTGTAAGAAATTGTATTAGATATTGGTAACTTGTTTTAACAACTTCTCAACATTACCTATAAGTTGACACAACATACACACCCCCTCTTTCTCTTGGACATATGCTGGACACATAGGACATATACACGGCACCCACAATTCCCCTCCCCCATGACAATCACACAGACACACCCAACCCATGGTTGGACCTCAGGACAAAGAACTCTCAGGAACCAATGGAACGTGGACACCAGGCCTGATCAGGACTACCCAAGACCCAGATCGACCAATCGGAAGGCCGGACTCGCAGATCTACCTACTTTGCTTGTTGTCTATATAGTACTGTACATTTCTGGAAACTGGTCTCTTTTCCGGACGATTCACTAGGAGTCAGACTGAAAGAGCCTTGCTGCAAGATTTTACTAAGATATCTTTACACGTAATTAAACGGCCTTATTATAAAATTATCCACCTCGTCCTATTGTCTCCTCTTGTTCTCCTGTCAACAGTAAACGTTTTACTAACATTAGCTAACCACGTTAGCAAAAGACACCACTTTTTTACTCCATCAGTAGCTATCACTAATTCGACTAAATAAAGATATATATAGCCACTAACCAAGAAACAACTTCATAAGATGACAGTCTGATAACATATTTATGGTATAGCATATGTCTTTTTAGAAAAATGTGCATTTTTCAGGTATAAATCACAGTTTACCATTGCAGCCACTATCACAAAACTCACCAAAGCGACTAGAATAACTACAGAGAGCAACGTGTATTACCTAATTACTCATCATAAAACATTTCTTAAAAATACACAGCATACAGGAATTGAAAGACACAGATCTTGTGAATCCAGACAATATTTCAGATTTTCTAAGTGTTTTACAGCGAAAACACAATATATCGTTATATTAGCATACCACATGAGCTAACATCACCCCAGCATTGATTCAAGGCAAAAAGAGCGATAACGTTATCACCACCAAAATATATAAATTTTTTCACTAACCTTCTCAGAATTCTTCAGATGACAGTCCTGTAACATCATATTACACAATGCATATAGAGTTTGTTCGAAAATGTGCATATTTAGCATCACAAATCGTGGTATTGCAAAGTAATCAGTCAAAACATGGCATGCATTCTGGCCGGCGCCATCTTGGAAAGGCACCTAAGTTTACGATTATTTATCGATTAGATTGACAAAAAAAATACAGGTTGGACAGCTAATGAAAGATGCATTAGTTATTAATGCAACCGCTGATTTAGATTTTTAAAATTAACGTTACTAGACATACAGTGTGCGTTACAGCCAGACTAGTGCCAGCAATAATGGCCGACAAATGCGTTTACATTTTTCCACATAAATACGGAATAAAATCATAAATAGCTCTTACTTTTGGACGAGCTTCCATCAGAATCTTGGGCAAGTTGTGCTTTGTCCAAAAGAATCGTTGCTTTGTTGTAAAACGTCCTCTTCAACTTCGGAACTAGCAGCTAACAATAGCTACGTGGCACACACATGTCCAAATCCTCAAACGCAATACTACGAAAATTCCGAAAATAGCAATATACTCGCATAAACTGATATAAATCGGTTTCAAATAACTTCGTTATGATGTTTCTAACACCTATATCGAATTAAATCACAGACGGATATATCTTAGGCCGATATCAAGAGCTTTTCATCATGCCATTCTGATGTCCTCTCTTGCGCCTTGGCGAGCGTCCAAAAGAACGGACATGTCACTCCATTGCCTTTTATAAACTCTGAGAAATACGTAGACTCCATTCCACTTCTCATTGGTTACTGACATCCAGGGGAAGGCGGGTGCAGTTCATTTCGATCCATAGGGCACACACAGAGCTTTAAACTGATCTGAGAACAGAGACTATTTTTCTGACCTTCGCATGTCCTGTCATGATTTTCGCTGTAGAAAGAGTTCTGGTTCACCCACAGACATAATTCAAACGGTTTTAGAAACTAGAGATTGTTTTCTATCCAATAGTAATAATAATGTGCATATTGTACGAGCAAGAATTGAGTACGAGGCAGTTTAATTTGGAAATGTAAAAAAAGAAATAGTGCTAACAGCTCCCCCTATTGACAAAAGGATAACATGTGAAGTGTTCCAAAATGCCTTTGGCCTCTGGACAATAAAATACAGTTGATTTGAAAACCAATAGAACCTAATGAAAATGCTGGTTTCAACGTCATTAAGTGGTTAAAAGATAATTCCCTCAACATTTCTATGGTTATATTTTCGCTAGGCTAGGCTTCGCTTGGCTAGGTTTCGCTAGGCTAGGTTAGGCATCGCTAGGCTAGGTTTCGCTTGGCTAGGTTAGGCATCGCTAGGCTAGGTTTCGCTAGGCTAGGTTAGGCATCGCTAGGCTAGGCATCGCTAGGCTAGGTTAGGCATCGCTAGGCTAGGTTAGGCATCGCTAGGCTAGGTTTCGATAGGCTAGGTTAGGCTTCGCTAGGTTAGGCATCGCTAGGTTAGGCTTCGCTAGGTTAGGCTTCGCTAGGCTAGGTTTTCGCTAGGTTAGGCTTCGCTAGGTTAGGCATCGCTAGGCTAGGTTAGGCTTCGCTAGGCTAGGCATCGCTAGGTTTCGCTAGGCTAGGCATCGCTAGGCTAGGTTAGGCTTCGCTAGGAGGTTAGGCTTCGCTAGGCTAGGTTAGGCTTCGCTAGGCTAGGTTAGGCTTCGCTAGGTTAGGCATCGCTAGGTTAGGCTTCGCTAGGCTAGGTTAGCCATCGCTAGGCTAGGCTTGGCTACTTTTAAACAAGGTAAGACATGCTTCATAAATGCTGACCGCCTCCACTCAGATTCAAGGTGTGCGCAACAGGCGCTGTCCTTAACTCTCTGGTCTTGTGACCATTTGATCTGAACGAACCGTGCCTCCAGTATGTCGACAGAATCACGCCGTTTAGACGTTAATGCTGATCATCCTTCATTATATTTGTAAAAACATAACTGGTGTTTAGCCTATTTTTATGTTATTAAAAGTCTCATTAAAGTCTGGCTACATGTTCTGGATCCCTCCTTATGTCAGCATTGATTTGGATATGAGGCTGTAGCCAATATGCCTTTCACCTACACTTTGACAATTGAAATCTACACTGAGTGTATAAAACATTAGGAACACCTTCCTAATATTGAGTTGCCCCTTCCTTTCTTTAACCTGTCTCCTCCCCTTCGTCTACACTGATTGAAGTCGATTTAATAGGTGACATCAATAAGGGCTCAAAGCTTTCACCTGGATTTACCTGGTCGGTCTATGTCATGGAAAGAGCAGGTGTTCCTAATGTTATATTTTATTTTATTACTTGTCCTGCACAAGAGGACAAGCGTTAATGTCGAGCCCTGAAAGGGCCTCGAATGAAGGGCATTTCAGGATAAATCGGGCATTGAAATGAAAATCACCTCGGTGACCTAATTTATGCCTCTCTTTAGCCAAGCATGTGTAGCAGATGTGAAATCCCTTCATAGGGTCCTTGGTTATAGCTCAGCTTGGGCAGTCAGGGAAAGAAGCTATACTGTTACATCATCAACAACAGTTCCAAGCTTTCACACACTGAATCTATGGATTGGTACTGTAGAATCTAGATACATAACGTAAAAGCTTTTTGGTTTGAGGATGAGTGCACCTGTTGATTTTAAAAGTCAGTGTTTTAAAGAAAACATTCCTCTCCCGTATTCTCTCCCCAGTCTCCTCCTGCTCTGTGGCCCCAGTAGCAGCCAATAAGAATGCCAGTGACGGTGGGGTCGGAGGTCAGCTCCAGGAGATGGGCCCCTCTAAAGGTCTCCCAGCACGGTTCTTCATCGGGGTCTCCCTGGTTCTAGGGTTCATCCTCATGTTCCTCGTGGACCGGATCAGTAGCTACTTCTCCATACACGGTCAGTGATGCTCCGGGGTGAAGACCTCTCCATATATTAGCATTAGCCTGTCTTATTGAAAACACACTGTGAAGATGCTAACTTCCCTAGCGTTAATTGGGCTAGTGTCATTAGACTCATTGAAAACCTGCTCAGGGGGTGACGTTTCCCCTATGTACAGATCTAGGTACAGCTTCCTCTCCCCAATAATACCTAAACCATTAGTGGGAAAATGCTAAACTGATCCAAAATCAGTGTCTGGGGGCAACTTCACGTTACTCCAATGAGTTACGACTTCATATACTGTAGCATCATATCTCCAGCTTGTTCCATATATGGTCAGTTAGACCATATGAAAAGGAAAAACCCTGCGGCCATGAAATTATAGACTTTCTTAGGTTTGTGGTGCGTTGTGGTGACCTAAAGTAATCCGTTATATAGAAAATAAGGAAGGTCTTCACTCAGGAATTGTTAAAAAAAAAAGGAAAATGTACTCCATTTTTTCAGGACAAGTTACTTCATATAACATAATTCTCTAGCCTGGTCCCAGATCTGTTTGTGCTGTGTTGCATGGTAATTGTTTGGCATGATAATGACCATACATGTTGGCAAGACTGATCTGGAAGCACCAGGTAATACGTTCTCCACATTTCTCCTTGTTTCACTCATCTCCAAACCTCCTACGACTCCAAACATCTTCAAACCTCTCCATCAAAACCTCTCTAAACCTCTTCAGACCTCACCAAACCTCCTTATCAAATCTCTCCAAACTTCTTCTCCAAACCATCTCTTCAAACCACCTCTCCAAACCTCCTCTTCAAACCTCTCCACCAAACTTCTCCAAAGCTCTTCAGACCTCACCAAACCTCCTTATCAAACCTTTCCAAACTTCCTCTTCAAACCATCTCTCCAAATTCTCCTCTCTAAACCTCCTCTTCAAACCTTCCAAACCTCTTCAGAGCTCCTATCCGAACCTCCCATTCTAACCTCCCCTTCAAACCTCCTGTCCAAACTTCCTATCCTAACCATCTCTCCAAATCCCCTCTCCAAACCTTCTCTCCAAACCTTTGTCATTGTGCTATCATTCGGCATGTCCACAAAACTGTTGCTAACAGTTGGTTGATTGTGTTGTCATTCTAGGTCCACGTACTGGAACGTCCAACAGGACCAGTATCACAGCTACAGTAGGACTGGTCATCCATGCTGCTGGTAGGGAACACACACACACACACACACACACACACACACACACACACACACACACACACACACACACACACACACACACACACACACACACACACACACACACACATACACATACACACACACATTCACTCTAAGTTATCATACATGACTGAGGTTTCTTAAATCAGTTTTGAGGTTGTTGTTGGGTCCAAAAGAGATTAAATGCTTCATTGCCTCTGGGTTGTGCTGTTGACTAATCTGTATCATTTTACAAGCCAGGGAAATCCACAACCAAGAAGTCTTTGAGCCGATCTTAACTTCCTCTTGTGAAGCATACTGTGACCTCTTAATGCTCAGAGACTTTGACATCTTAAATGGCTTACGTAGTGTCTCCTCATAGTGTCTAATAGACTGTAGGTCTACTCATAGTGTCTAATAGACTGTAGGTCTCCTCATAGTGTCTAATAGACTGTAGGTCTCCTCATAGTGTCTATTAGACTGTAGGTCTCCTCATAATGTCTAATAGACTGTAGGTCTCCTCATAGTGTCTAATAGACTGTAGGTCTCCTCATAGTGTCTAATAGACTGTAGGTCTCCTCATAGTGTCTAATAGACTGTAGGTCTACTCATAGTGTCTAATAGACTGTAGGTCTACTCATAGTGTCTAATAGACTGTAGGTCTCATAGTGTCTAATAGACTGTAGGTCTCCTCATAGTGTCTAATAGACTGTAGGTCTCCTCATAGTGTCTAATAGACTGTAGGTCTCCTCATAGTGTCTAATAGACTGTAGGTCTCCTCATAGTGTCTAATAGACTGTAGGTCTCCTCATAATGTCTAATAGACTGTAGGTCTCCTCATAATGTCTAATAGACTGTAGGTCTCCTCATAGTGTCTAATAGACTGTAGGTCTCCTCATAGTGTCTAATAGACTGTAGGTCTCCTCATAGTGTCTAATAGACTGTAGGTCTCCTCATAGTGTCTAATAGACTGTAGGTCTCCTCATAGTGTCTAATAGACTGTAGGTCTCCTCATAGTGTCTAATAGACTGTAGGTCTCTTCATAGTGTCTAATAGACTGTAGGTCTCCTCATAGTGTCTAATAGACTGTAGGTCTCCTCATAGTGTCTAATAGACTGTAGGTCTCCTCATAGTGTCTAATAGACTGTAGGTCTACTCATAGTGTCTAATAGACTGTAGGTCTCCTCATAGTGTCTAATAGACTGTAGGTCTCCTCATAGTGTCTAATAGACTGTAGGTCTCCTCATAGTGTCTAATAGACTGTAGGTCTCCTCATAGTGTCTAATAGACTGTAGGTCTCCTCATAGTGTCTAATAGACTGTAGGTCTCCTCATAATGTCTAATAGACTGTAGGTCTCCTCATAATGTCTAATAGACTGTAGGTCTCCTCATAGTGTCTAATAGACTGTAGGTCTCCTCATAGTGTCTAATAGACTGTAGGTCTCCTCATAGTGTCTAATAGACTGTAGGTCTCCTCATAGTGTCTAATAGACTGTAGGTCTCCTCATAGTGTCTAATAGACTGTAGGTCTACTCATAGTGTCTAATAGACTGTAGGTCTCCTCATAGTGTCTAATAGACTGTAGGTCTCCTCATAGTGTCTAATAGACTGTAGGTCTCCTCATAGTGTCTAATAGACTGTAGGTCTCCTCATAGTGTCTAATAGACTGTAGGTCTCCTCATAGTGTCTAATAGACTGTAGGTCTCCTCATAGTGTCTAATAGACTGTAGGTCTACTCATAGTGTCTAATAGACTGTAGGTCTACTCATAGTGTCTAATAGACTGTAGGTCTACTCATAGTGTCTAATAGACTGTAGGTCTCCTCATAGTGTCTAATAGACTGTAGGTCTCCTCATAGTGTCTAATAGACTGTAGGTCTCCTCATAGTGTCTAATAGACTGTAGGTCTCCTCATAGTGTCTAATAGACTGTAGGTCTCCTCATAGTGTCTAATAGACTGTAGGTCTCCTCATAGTGTCTAATAGACTGTAGGTCTCCTCATAGTGTCTAATAGACTGTAGGTCTACTCATAGTGTCTAATAGACTGTAGGTCTCCTCATAGTGTCTAATAGACTGTAGGTCTCCTCATAGTGTCTAATAGACTGTAGGTCTCCTCATAATGTCTAATAGACTGTAGGTCTCCTCATAATGTCTAATAGACTGTAGGTCTCCTCATAGTGTCTAATAGACTGTAGGTCTCCTCATAGTGTCTAATAGACTGTAGGTCTCCTCATAGTGTCTAATAGACTGTAGGTCTCCTCATAATGTCTAATAGACTGTAGGTCTCCTCATAGTGTCTAATAGACTGTAGGTCTCCTCATAGTGTCTAATAGACTGTAGGTCTCCTCATAGTGTCTAATAGACTGTAGGTCTACTCATAGTGTCTAATAGACTGTAGGTCTCCTCATAGTGTCTAATAGACTGTAGGTCTCCTCATAGTGTCTAATAGACTGTAGGTCTACTCATAGTGTCTAATAGACTGTAGTGTCTCCTCATAGTGTCTAATAGACTGTGGGTCTCCTCATAGTGTCTAATAGACTGTAGGTCTCCTCATAATGTCTAATAGACTGTAGGTCTCCTCATAGTGTCTAATAGACTGTAGTGTCTCCTCATAGTGTCTAATAGACTGTAGGTCTCCTCATAGTGTCTAATAGACTGTAGGTCTCCTCATAGTGTCTAATAGACTGTAGGTCTCCTCATAATGTCTAATAGACTGTAGGTCTCCTCATAGTGTCTAATAGACTGTAGGTCTCCTCATAGTGTCTAATAGACTGTAGGTCTCCTCATAGTGTCTAATAGACTGTAGGTCTCCTCATAGTGTCTAATAGACTGTAGGTCTACTCATAGTGTCTAATAGACTGTAGGTCTCCTCATAGTGTCTAATAGACTGTAGGTCTCCTCATAGTGTCTAATAGACTGTAGGTCTACTCATAGTGTCTAATAGACTGTAGGTCTCCTCATAGTGTCTAATAGACTGTAGGTCTCCTCATAGTGTCTAATAGACTGTAGGTCTCCTCATAGTGTCTAATAGACTGTAGGTCTCCTCATAGTGTCTAATAGACTGTAGGTCTCCTCATAGTGTCTAATAGACTGTAGGTCTCCTCATAGTGTCTAATAGACTGTAGGTCTCCTCATAGTGTCTAATAGACTGTAGGTCTCCTCATAGTGTCTAATAGACTGTAGGTCTCCTCATAGTGTCTAATAGACTGTAGGTCTACTCATAGTGTCTAATAGACTGTAGGTCTCCTCATAGTGTCTAATAGACTGTAGGTCTCCTCATAGTGTCTAATAGACTGTAGGTCTACTCATAGTGTCTAATGGACTGTAGGTCTCCTCATAGTGTCTAATGGACTGTAGGTCTCCTCATAGTGTCTAATAGACTGTAGGTCTCCTCATAGTGTCTAATAGACTGTAGGTCTCCTCATAGTGTCTAATAGACTGTAGGTCTCCTCATAGTGTCTAATAGACTGTAGGTCTCCTCATAGTGTCTAATAGACTGTAGGTCTACTCATAGTGTCTAATGGACTGTAGGTCTCCTCATAGTGTCTAATGGACTGTAGGTCTCCTCATAGTGTCTAATGGACTGTAGGTCTCCTCATAGTGTCTAATAGACTGTAGGTCTCCTCATAGTGTCTAATAGACTGTAGGTCTCCTCATAGTGTCTAATGGACTGTAGGTCTCCTCATAGTGTCTAATAGACTGTAGGTCTCATAGTGTCTAATAGACTGTAGGTCTCATAGTGTCTAATGGAGTGTAGGTCTCCTCATAGTGTCTAATAGACTGTAGGTCTCCTCATAGTGTCTAATAGACTGTAGGTCTCCTCATAGTGTCTAATAGACTGTAGGTCTCATAGTGTCTAATGGACTGTAGGTCTCATAGTGTCTAATGGACTGTAGGTCTCCTCATAGTGTCTAATAGACTGTAGGTCTCATAGTGTCTAATAGACTGTAGGTCTCATAGTGTCTAATGGACTGTAGGTCTCCTCATAGTGTCTAATAGACTGTAGGTCTCATAGTGTCTAATGGACTGTAGGTCACCTCATAGTGTCTAATGGACTGTAGGTCTCCTCATAGTGTCTAATGGACTGTAGGTCTCCTCATAGTGTCTAATAGACTGTAGGTCTCGTCATAGTGTCTAATAGACTGTAGGTCTCCTCATAGTGTCTAATAGACTGTAGGTCTCATAGTGTCTAATAGACTGTAGGTCTCCTCATAGTGTCTAATAGACTGTAGGTCTCCTCATAGTGTCTAATAGACTGTAGGTCTCCTCATAGTGTCTAATAGACTGTAGGTCTCCTCATAGTGTTTAATAGACTGTAGGTCTCCTCATAGTGTCTAATGGACTGTAGGTCTCCTCATAGTGTCTAATAGACTGTAGGTCTCCTCATAGTGTCTAATAGACTGTAGGTCTCATAGTGTCTAATGGACTGTAGGTCTCCTCATAGTGTCTAATAGACTGTAGGTCTCATAGTGTCTAATGGACTGTAGGTCACCTCATAGTGTCTAATGGACTGTAGGTCTCCTCATAGTGTCTAATGGACTGTAGGTCTCCTCATAGTGTCTAATAGACTGTAGGTCTCGTCATAGTGTCTAATAGACTGTAGGTTTCCTCATAGTGTCTAATAGACTGTAGGTCTCATAGTGTCTAATAGACTGTAGGTCTCCTCATAGTGTCTAATAGACTGTAGGTCTCGTCATAGTGTCTAATAGACTGTAGGTCTCGTCATAGTGTCTAATAGACTGTAGGTCTCATAGTGTCTAATAGACTGTAGGTCTCCTCATAGTGTCTAATAGACTGTAGGTCTCGTCATAGTGTCTAATAGACTGTAGGTCTCGTCATAGTGTCTAATAGACTGTAGGTCTCCTCATAGTGTCTAATAGACTGTAGGTCTCCTCATAGTGTCTAATAGACTGTAGGTCTACTCATAGTGTCTAATAGACTGTAGGTCTCCTCATAGTGTCTAATAGACTGTAGGTCTACTCATAGTGTCTAATAGACTGTAGGTCTCCTCATAGTGTCTAATAGACTGTAGGTCTCCTCATAGTGTCTAATAGACTGTAGGTCTCCTCATAGTGTCTAATAGACTGTAGGTCTCCTCATAATGTCTAATAGACTGTAGGTCTCCTCATAGTGTCTAATAGACTGTAGGTCTCCTCATAGTGTCTAATAGACTGTAGGTCTCCTCATAGTGTCTAATAGACTGTAGGTCTCCTCATAGTGTCTAATAGACTGTAGGTCTCCTCATAGTGTCTAATAGACTGTAGGTCTCCTCATAGTGTCTAATAGACTGTAGGTCTCCTCATAGTGTCTAATAGACTGTAGGTCTCCTCATAGTGTCTAATAGACTGTAGGTCTCCTCCATAGTGTCTAATAGACTGTAGGTCTCCTCATAGTGTCTAATAGACTGTAGGTCTACTCATAGTGTCTAATAGACTGTAGGTCTCATAGTGTCTAATAGACTGTGGGTCTCCTCATAGTGTCTAATAGACTGTAGGTCTCCTCATAGTGTCTAATAGACTGTAGGTCTACTCATAGTGTCTAATAGACTGTAGGTCTCCTCATATTAATAAGATAGGACCTCATAAATAAAAGAGGGCCCTAGTTTTGTCACACCTGGACTACTGTTCAGTCGTGTGGTGAGGTGCCACAAAGAGGGATTTAGGGAAATTGCAGTTGTCTCGGAACAGGGCATCACGCCTGGCCCTTAAATGTACACAGAGAGCTAACATTAATGACATGCATGTCAATCTCTCCTGGCTCAAAGTGGAAGAGAGATTGACTTCATCATTACTTTTTTGTAAGAGGTGTTGACAAGCTGAATGTACCGAACTATCTATTTGAAATACTAGCACACAGCTCGGACACCCATGAATACCCCACAAGACATGCCACCAGAGGTCTCCTCACAGTCCAGAACAGACTATGGGAGGTGCACAGTAGTACATAGAGCCATGACTACATGGAACTCTATTCAGGGAACTGATGCAAACAGTAGAATAAGATTTTTTTTTAAACTGGTAAAAATAAACCTTATGGAACAACGGGGACTGTGAAGAGACACACACAAAGGTACAGACACAAACATTGTAATATTGTTGTATGGTGGTGTTATACATGTAGTATTTTAGATATGTAGTGATGTAATAATGTTATATAATGTTATGTCCTGTTTTATATTTTGTTTTATATGTAATGTAAAGTGCTTTAATGTGTTTAGACTCCAGGAAGAGTAGGCAGCAGCTAATGGGGGATCTCTAATGAATACAAATATTAATCACAAAGGAAGTCATTTAGTATCTCGTAGTGTTGTGTTGTGTGTGTGTGTACAGTGTGTAGTGTTTGTGTGTGTTTTATAGTGATCATATTGCCTGCCTGTAACTGACTGTCTACCTTTACGTGTAGTGTGTGTGTGTTGTAGTAATATTGTTCCTCTCCTCTCTCCCCAGCTGACGGTGTAGTTTTAGGTGTTGCCGTGGTTTCCTCCAAGGTCACAGTTCAACTGGTGGTCTTTCTAGCTGTCATTCTGCACAAGGTGAGACTCCACTGGATTAACCAGCCTCTAACAGGAAGTTACATCACAATATTGGACAACAGGACAGCTTCTACTAGGAAGTGACATAACAATATTGTACAGCTTCTAACAGGAAGTTACATTTTACAATATTGGACAACAGGACAGCTTCTACTAGGAAGTGACATAACAATATTGGACAGCTTCTAACAGGAAGTTACATCACAATATTGGTCAACAGGACAGCTTCTAACAGGAAGTTACATCACAATAAGACTTCTTGATTGTTTTGCTGCCATCCATCCTTCTCTCCCTCCATCCATCCATCTCTCCCTCCATCCATCTCTCCCTCCATCCATCCATCCATCCATCTCTCCCTCCCTCCATCCATCTCTCCCTCCATCTCTCCCTCCCTGCATCCATCTCTCCCTCCCTCCATCCATCCCTCCCTCCCTCCCTCCCTCCCTCTCTCAGGCTCCTGCAGCGTTTGGCCTGGTCACCTTTCTGTTGCACGCAGGTTTAGAGAAGAGGCAGATTCAGAAGCATCTATTGGTCTTCTCTGCTGCAGCACCTGTTCTCTCCATCATTACATACATTATCCTGAATGCGGTGAGAAGAAGCAACAAACTACTTTTTAGTGACTTAGAACAATGTGCTATCATAATGGGAAGAAATGGGATTTATCTAATGGAAACCCTTTATAGTCATTGAAGTAGGAAATTATTGAAGATTGTGGTGAACTTAGCCTGGTTCTGAGAATTGATTTGTGCAGTCTTGCCAATAGCTGACAATAGAAGTTGGTAGGACAGCAAGCCTGGGATCAAGCTACGGGGAACTAGTTCAACACTGAAAGTTATTTGATAACCAACAGTAAAAGTTATCTGAAGGTTATTTTGTAATGTTGATGTTACGTCTGTGTGTTGTGTTTCTTCCTCCTACTGTAGAGTGGGGGTTCAGCCCAGCACCGTCTGAGCGCTACAGGTGTTGGGATGCTCTTCTCAGCCGGAACATTCCTCTATGTTGCTACGGTCCATGTACTACCAGAGGTCAGCTCCAGGGGGCAGCAGCAAAGCTTTGTAAATGTAATCTCTGGGACCGGGCAGAGCTCTCCCCATCTGCACGGGACTGGGACCGGGCAGCAGGGCGACCTGGGGGTCCTGGAGAGCCTCACGCTGATACTGGGAGCAGGACTACCTGTGTTACTGGCCCTGGGACTACATGATGACTAGTCTTGTGAATCGATGCTATCCTACCAAGTCTCCTTCGTCACTCAAAGGAACATTAGGAATGAATGTGAAGGAAGCCTGAAAATCGAGACTACACTACGACTGACAAGTTAACGCAAAGAAAGACACCACATGATACCAAGCACACATTCTTACATAGAGATCATTGAGGGTGTTTCTGTGCCAGATGCATTGTGTATCAGTGTCTTTTCATGAGAGGTCAAGGAGGTAGTGTTACTGATACTGACATGGGTTTGAACATACAAAAAGTACGGATAGAGTGTGTGTGTGTGTGTGTGTCATGCAAAATAGTGGGATCAGAGCAAGACAGAGTGATGTGTGTGTCAGAGATTTGTGTAGAGCTTTTGTAATTGTTTCTCTTGCCAAGTTCAATCTCAGTAGGGACATTCTGTTGAGTTTGTCTGAAAGAGCGAGGACATTTCCTGTAAGTGGATAACTGTTTCCTCATATTTGGCCTTTGTGCCTCGACTGAACAAACCATTTTTTTTTTTAAATGTTAGACGAAATCCAAACTAGATCAGATTTTAATCATATTGGTCATATTTCATCTTTTGTCATTTGTAAGAAAGGTTTTTGGCTGGGGTATGTTAGGTACTGAAATATTCAGGTCAGGTTGCGAAACGCCATTGGACAGTTGCCATAACACTGACGGTGCCTAAATGAACCACAGTGATGATTATTGATTTCTTATTTTGTATTGGATGTGATCATCTTTTTAGATTTGCTAATAATGGTTTACATGAAATATTCAGTAAAACACTCCCGCTGACAAACCACAGCTCAGTGGACCTTCTAAACGGACCAGTGACCATACCGAGAAGAGACTAACACATTTCTCCATGGTTTACTATAGCCAGGACAATGTTGTCTGGCTATCAGTCTGTTTAGATAACATTCCTCTAGCCTGGCTACCAGTCTGTTTAGATAACATTCCTCTAGCCTGGCTACCAGTCTGTTTAGGTAACATTCCACTAGCCTGGCTACCAGTCTGTTTAGGTAACATTCCTCTAGTCTGGCTACCAGTCTGTTTAGGTAACATTCCTCTAGTCTGGCTACCAGTCTGTTTAGGTAACATTCCACTAGCCTGGCTACCAGTCTGTTTAGATAACATTCCTCTAGCCTGGCTACCAGTCTGTTTAGATAACATTCCTCTAGCCTGGCTACCAGTCTGTTTAGGTAACATTCCACTAGCCTGGCTACCAGTCTGTTTAGGTAACATTCCACTAGTCTGGCTACCAGTCTGTTTAGGTAACATTCCTCTAGCCTGGTTACCAGTCTGTTTGGATAACATTCCTCTAGTCTGGCTACCAGTCTGTTTAGGTAACATTCCTCTAGTCTGGCTACCAGTCTGTTTAGGTAACATTCCTCTAGCCTGGTTACCAGTCTGTTTGGATAACATTCCTCTAGTCTGGGTACCAGTCTGTTTAGATAACATTCCTCTAGCCTGGCTACCAGTCTGTTTAGATAACATTCCTCTAGCCTGGCTACCAGTCTGTTTAGATAACATTCCTCTAGTCTGGCTACCAGTCTGTTTAGGTAACATTCCTCTAGTCTGGCTACCAGTCTGTTTAGATAACATTCCACTAGCCTGGCTACCAGTCTGTTTAGGTAACATTCCTCTAGTCTGGCTACCAGTCTGTTTAGGTAACATTCCTCTAGCCTGGCTACCAGTCTGTTTGGATAACATTCCTCTAGTCTGGGTACCAGTCTGTTTAGATAACATTCCTCTAGCCTGGCTACCAGTCTGTTTAGGTAACATTCCTCTAGTCTGGCTACCAGTCTGTTTAGGTAACATACCAGGAATGTTATCCAAACAGACTGGTAGCCAGACTAGAGGAATGTTACCTAAACAGACTGGTAGCCAGACTAGAGGAATGTTCTGTAACAGGACAGCAGAGATGACATTTACAAAGAAAAGATTTATTAAAGATGTAACAAAAAATACATTTTCATGATCTAGACGTTACAACAAATAAATCACTAGAAAAAAAGTGGATAAAAATGTCCTGAGCAACTATACAATAGCAAAACAATGTGTCTGTTGTCACTTTAATAATAAATACAAAATCTATATCTGAAAAATGATCTTGAAAAAAAGATCCCATTTAAACTACAGTAGAAATACAGTATATATTTTCTCTACCATAACTATTTCCAGAGACAGTATATTTTATATGTGTAGTTAAATCTAGTTCCGGCCTCCATTCAAGACCAGGACTGTCTTCAAGTCAAACTGATATCAATAGTTACCTAAACTTGTCTTAAGCTAATTATTCCCTTATTATACACAGCAATCCAAACACTTTGTTTGATGAAGACTACCTCAATAGATCTATTGTTTCAGAAGTATCACCTCGTATTTACTTGCCACTGGAAGAATTACAGGTAATTAACAAAACAAACATGAATGTAGCAAAGTAGCCCAGGCCATTTACAAGCTTTGTTGTAGCTCATATCAGGACTGGGCCCTATCACTTTGTACTCGTCTCTTAGTATTTGTTTGTAGTGGTTTGTAATACTGTACGACTTAGTATTTGTGTGTAGTGGTTTGTAATATTGTACAACGACTTAGTATTTGTGTGTAGTGGTTTGTAATATTGTACAACGACATAGTATTTGTGTGTAGTGGTTTGTAATATTGTACAACGACATAGTATTTGTGTGTAGTGGTTTGTAATACTGTACGACTTAGTATGTGTGTGTAGTGGTTTGTAATACTGTACGACATAGTATTTGTGTGTAGTGGTTTGTAATACTGTACGACTTAGTATGTGTGTGTAGTGGTTTGTAATATTGTACAACGACATAGTATTTGTGTGTAGTGGTTTGTAATACTGTACGACTTAGTATGTGTGTGTAGTGGTTTGTAATACTGTACGACATAGTATTTGTGTGTAGTGGTTTGTAATACTGTACGACTTAGTATGTGTGTGTAGTGGTTTGTAATACTGTACGACATAGTATTTGTGTGTAGTGGTTTGTAATACTGTACGACTTAGTATGTGTGTGTAGTGGTTTGTAATACTGTACGACATAGTATTTGTGTGTAGTGGTTTGTAATACTGTACGACTTAGTATGTGTGTGTAGTGGTGAATGTATAAGGACAGATGTTCATATTTTTCCACGGTCCAGCAGGGAGGCAGCTAGCTGAGCCTGCAGAGCCATCTGGTGGAAAGTCCTGCCGTCCGTCGCCTCCCTCACCTTCTCCCTCATATGGAAGGAGGCGCGAGCCACTCTACGAGCCTCCTCCTGCACCTCCTCTCTCTGCCTCTGCAGACGCTCCCTCCGACGCTCCTTCAAATCAGAATCAAACTTTTTTTTAATGTGCATTTAAAAATCGCTGAGACACACTTTACAGTAAAATAATAGAATGTCTGTCCCAAATGGAACCTTATTCCCTCCAAATGAATAAATGGACCCTATTCCCTCCAAATGGAACCCTATTCCCTCCAAATGGAACCCTATTCCCTCCAAATGGAACCCTATTCCCTCCAAATGGAACCCTATTCCCTCCAAATGAACCCTATTCCCTCCAAATGGAACCCTATTCCCTCCAAATGGAACCCTATTCCCTCCAAATAGAACCCTATTCCCTCCAAATGGAACCCTATTCCCTCCAAATAGAACCCTATTCCCTCCAAATGGAACCCTATTCCCTCCAAATGGAACCCTATTCCCTCCAAATGGAACCCTATTCCCTCCAAATAGAACCCTATTCCCTCCAAATGGAACCCTATTCCCTCCAAATGGAACCCTATTCCCTCCAAATGGAACCCTATTCCCTCCAAATGGAACCCTATTCCCTCCAAATGGAACCCTATTCCCTCCAAATAGAACCCTATTCCCTCCAAATGGACCTTATTCCCTCCAAATGAAATATAAGCACCCCCCCCCCCCCAACACCACACCCTACCACACACACCTCTTCTCCTCCAACACCACACACACCCTACCACACACACACCTTCTCCTTCAACACCACACACACCCTACCACACACACACCTCTTCTCCTCCAACACCACACACACACCCTACCACACACACACCTTCTCCTTCAACACCACACACACACCTTCTCCTTCAACACCACACACACCCTACCACACACACACACACCTTCTCCTTCAACACCACACACACCCTACCACACACACACACACCTTCTCCAACACCACACACACACACACCCTACCACACACACACCTTCTCCTTCAACATCACACACACACCCTACCACACAGGTCCTAACCCCCCCCTAACACCACACCTTCAGGGAGAGGCAGCATTCTCTCAGCTGCCTCTCAGTCTCCTCCTCTCTCTGTACCCTGTCTAGGAGACGCTGGTGGCAGAGGAGTCTCTCCATGTTTTCCTGCTGTGCCCGCTGTGCCCTGCTCCTCCTCTGGGTGTGAGCGTTCTGGCTTGCCTGCTCCATACGACGCTGACTCAACTGGGCCAGTACCTGGACAAATACAATACAACGTTATTGTCCATTGTGAGTTGGTTAGGGTTTAAGTGCATTGCTCAAGAGCACAACGGCATCAGGTGGCACCTGAGATTCTAATGCCAGCAACCCTCTAGTTGCAGGCTCATTCCTGTCAGATTTTCTCCGTATCACTGGGATTCTAACCCTATATACCCCCCCATCTCTCTGACAAATGTAAAAGGATTCCCAGGCCTAATATTTAAGTTGAGGAAATGTGATCATAATTATTATTTTAGCGATCCATGCTGGACAGGCTAGTAAAGGTTAGACGCTGGACAGGCTAGTAAAGGTTAGACGCTGGACAGGCTAGTAAAGGTTAGACGCTGGACAGGCTAGTAAAGGTTAGACGCTGGACAGGCTAGTAAAGGTTAGGCGCTGGACAGGCTAGTAAAGGTTAGACGCTGGACAGGCTAGTAAAGGTTAGACGCTGGACAGGCTAGTAAAGGTTAGACGCTGGACAGGCTAGTAAAGGTTAGGCGCTGGACAGGCTAGTAAAGGTTAGACGCTGGACAGGCTAGTAAAGGTTAGACGCTGGACAGGCTAGTAAAGGTTAGACGCTGGACAGGCTAGTAAAGGTTAGACGCTGGACAGGCTAGTAAAGGTTAGACGCTGGACAGGCTAGTAAAGGTTAGACGCTGGACAGGCTAGTAAAGGTTAGACGCTGGACAGGCTAGTAAAGGTTAGACGCTGGACAGGCTAGTAAAGGTTAGACGCTGGACAGGCTAGTAAAGGTTAGACGCTGGACAGGCTAGTAAAGGTTAGACGCTGGACAGGCTAGTAAAGGTTAGACGCTGGACAGGCTAGTAAAGGTTAGACGCTGGACAGGCTAGTAAAGGTTAGACGCTGGACAGGCTAGTAAAGGTTAGACGCTGGACAGGCTAGTAAAGATTAGACGCTGGACAGGCTAGTAAAGGTTAGACGCTGGACAGGCTAGACGCTGGACAGGCTAGTAAAGGTTAGACGCTGGACAGGCTAGTAAAGGTTAGACGCTGGACAGGCTAGTAAAGGTTAGACGCTGGACAGGCTAGTAAAGATTAGACGCTGGACAGGCTAGTAAAGGTTAGACGCTGGACAGGCTAGTAAAGGTTAGGCGCTGGACAGGCTAGTAAAGGTTAGACGCTGGACAGGCTAGTAAAGGTTAGGCGCTGGACAGGCTAGTAAAGGTTAGACGCTGGACAGGCTAGTAAAGGTTAGACGCTGGACAGGCTAGTAAAGATTAGACGCTGGACAGGCTAGTAAAGGTCAGACGCTGGACAGGCTAGTAAAGGTTAGACGCTGGACAGGCTAGTAAAGGTTAGACGCTGGACAGGCTAGTAAAGGTCAGAGGCTGGACAGGCTAGTAAAGGTCAGAGGCTGGACAGGCTAGTAAAGGTCAGACGCTGGACAGGCTAGTAAAGGTCAGACGCTGGACAGGCTAGTAAAGATTAGACGCTGGACAGGCTAGTAAAGATTAGACGCTGGACAGGCTAGTAAAGGTTAGACGCTGGACAGGCTAGTAAAGGTTAGGCGCTGGACAGGCTAGTAAAGGTTAGACGCTGGACAGGCTAGTAAAGGTTAGACGCTGGACAGGCTAGTAAAGGTTAGACGCTGGACAGGCTAGTAAAGGTTAGACGCTGGACAGGCTAGTAAAGGTTAGACGCTGGACAGGCTAGTAAAGGTTAGACGCTGGACAGGCTAGTAAAGGTTAGGCGCTGGACAGGCTAGTAAAGGTTAGGCGCTGGACAGGCTAGTAAAGGTTAGGCGCTGGACAGGCTAGTAAAGGTTAGGCGCTGGACAGGCTAGTAAAGGTTAGGCGCTGGACAGGCTAGTAAAGGTTAGGCGCTGGACAGGCTAGTAAAGGTTACGCGCTGGACAGGCTAGTAAAGGTAAGACGCTGGACAGGCTAGTAAAGGTTAGACGCTGGACAGGCTAGTAAAGGTTAGACGCTGGACAGGCTAGTAAAGGTTAGACGCTGGGCAGGCTAGTAGAGGTTAGGCGCTGGGCAGGCTAGTAAAGGTAAGACGCTGGACAGGCTAGTAAAGGTTAGACGCTGGACAGGCTAGTAAAGGTTAGATGCTGGACAGGCTAGTAAAGGTTAGATGCTGGACAGGCTAGTAAAGGTTAGACGCTGGACAGGCTAGTAAAGGTTAGACGCTGGACAGGCTAGTAAAGGTTAGGCGCTGGACAGGCTAGTAAAGGTTAGACGCTGGACAGGCTAGACGCTGGACAGGCTAGTAAAGGTTAGATGCTGGACAGCCTGGTAAAGGTTAGATGCTGGACAGGCTAGTAAAGGTTAGATGCTGGACAGCGCACTAACACTTGATAGGCATTTATGGATGAGAAAGTGAACTTGCCATTTCCAAAACGGAGCTCAGGGAGGAATCAGAGATTCCATGTTTTGCTATCTGTTGCATAGTCAACAGCCAGGGTTTCATTAAATATTCCTAGGCACTATATATACTGTATATTATTGCACATTTAATTAAAATGGATGCATTGTGCGATGTTCAACTTCAATTAATTGGCACAAAATATGCGTCAGACAAAAACCTTTGGCACAGGTGGTCACCTAAATGTATTATAGTAGACTGGGCCTAATATAGGCTAGCATACGAATGGTGGATTATTAGCCCAGCCTATGAATTAACTTCCATTTACACATCTGTCTTAACGGTTCCCAGTAGCCTAGCCCAATGTGTGTCCCAGAAAAAGCTATATAGTTGTCACTTTATTTTTTACCCCAATTTTGTGATATCCAAATTGGTAGTTAGTCTTGTCCCATCGCTGCGACTCCCGTACGGACTCGGGAGAGGCGAAGGTCAAGAGCCATTTGTCCTCCGAAACACAACCCTGCCAAGCCGCACTGCTTCTTGACACACTGCCCGCTTAACCCCAGAAGCCAGCCGCACCAATGTGTCAGAGGAAACACCTGGCGGCCGTGTCAGCGTGCACTGCGCCCGGGCCCACCTCAGGAGTCGCTAGAGCGAGATGGGACAAGGACATCTCGGCCCGGCCAAACCCTCTCCTAACCCGGATGATGCTGGGCCAATTGTGCGTCACCTCATGGGTCTCCCGGTCGCGACACAGCCCGGGATCGAACCCAGATCTGTGGTGACGCCTCAAGCACTGCAGTGCCTTAGACCGCAGCGCCACTCAGGAGGCCCCTGGTCACTTATTTGGAGCAACTCCTATTGAAAGGAGCACCTTGCTTGCTGGATATTAAACAGGCTACAGCGTTCACAAAGCAGTGGCGGGGAAGTCTTGAACGGTCGAGAGCTTCTCTGGTGTTATGTGATCACATTGGCTGGTGGTAAAAACTAAATAAACAGGAATCCTCTGTTCTCCCCGTTCCTGTTGTTTATGTTTACAATGAAATGTATCACGTCAGAATGCCCAACGCTAGAATGTTAACAATCAAATGTATGAATGAAATTAGAACGTTTTCCTATTAGTCTAATTTGCATAAACATTGTTATTGGAAGATGGCTGTGAGGGTTATCGATTCAGGATCAAATCCTCTGATCTCCTTGAGCTCATTAATGATACAATGTTCAGAATTGAAGACTGCTGAAAGGCCAGTCTTTTTGTCAATGCCAAGGAGTGGAATGTTAGCTGAAGAGAACAGTATGGCTATTACAGTATGCCAGGGACTGTGGAAATGTGTGTGCTCACTTTCCAGTATTGTTTATTGCATGTATTATAGTGTATAGTTGTGTGTATGGTTTCTGTATATCTGTGTGCTGTCCTCACCTCTTTCTCTCTGAGCTGCTGTTGGCTGTGCCAGGAGGCTCGAAGCTGGGCCCTCTGGATCTGCTCCTCCTCCCTAGCCGATCTCTCCTGCAGCTCCCCGAGCCGCAACGCCACTGCCTGGGCCCTCTTCTCCCAGGAGCGCTGCCGTTTCTCCTCCAAGGCACTCCTCATCAGCGCCTCCTCCTCTTCCATCTGCTGCTGCACCTCCCTCTTCAGGAGGAGGCATCTGAGATGCTCCCTCTGGTTCTCCTGTTGGAGTCTCTTCCTCTCCCTCCTCTCTCGGATCACCCTGCTCCTCCTGGCCCTCTGCTCCTTCTCCTGCGACAGCTGCACCTCCTTCTCTCTCCCTGCCTGCTCTAGACGCTCCATGTCTTTGAGCAGCTGCTCCTGGAGGCATTTGCGCTCCTCCGCTTCTCTCCTCGCCATCTCTTTCTTGTCTCTTTTCCGCACCTCCTGCTCCTCTGTGAGCCTCCTCCAGCGATCCTCCTGTAGTAGCACCTCCTGCTCGCGCTGACCGGCCAACTCCTTCTCCTGGCGCTCCTTCTGCCTCCTCCGCGCCTCCAGCCCATCCTGCCACAGCTGCATGCTCTTCTCCAGCTCCTTCTTCCTCCTGCGCTCCGCCTGGACCCGTCGCACCTCCTCCTGCCTCCGGGCCTCCTCTCTCTCCTGCTCCTCTTGCTGGCTCAACCTCAGCCTGGTCTGCTCCTCTTGGTGCTTCACCAACATCAGAGCTGCTATCTTACGGTCTTTCTCTGGGACTGTCACATTCATCTTCTTCCTGATGTCTCGAGTGAGCCTCTCCAACTGTCTTTCTGTGGCTGGGGAGTGTCGGAGGTCACCAAGACTTAGGCTGGACACCATCATGTTCTTGTCAGTTGGTCTCAAGCTGTTTCTGTTTTGTTCTCTGGTGATAGCAGCAGAATAAGAGGACCTGCCATTGCGCACAGATTTCCTTCTGGGGCTGTGGTCCACAGATTGAGTAGTTCCCGTTCTCAAACCATCACAGGTGTCCTCTGTTGATTTGGGATCTTCGAGAGAGTTCCGGCTTTCTACCTCGACGACAGTTTCGAGGGCTGACAGTTTAACGGACGGTCGTCTTTCTTTCGTTTCTAAAATAATCTTCTGTCTCTCTTCACGGCACAGCCGCAAAATCCCCCTGCCTTCCCTTTCGTACGCCTCGTACAGAACTGCCAGTGCCTTAAACGGGATATCTGGGTTTACGTTGTCATCAACGAAATCGCTTAGAGATTTTATTAAAAGTTGAACGGGTTTGACGCCGAGTCTTGCACATGATTCCAACGACCGCGGACTGGTTAAAACATACGTGCTGTCCTCAGCGTCCGTTGTATCAAAGTTGTCGAGATCCAAGTGCAGCGTTGGAGACGGCGGACTGCTTTCTCCCATGACAGCTAGCTAGCGTGCTTATAGCTACTTATCTAGCTAGCTAGCGTGCTTATAGCTACTTATCTAGCTAGCTAGCTAACATTAGCCTTTACTCTGGACACCATAGCATTGCAGACAGGCAAACCAACAGGTACCACACCAAAAAAAAATAGCAAGTAAAGTTGATATTTCTTATGAAATGCGTTCAGCATTTTGATCGCTGTCAAATACGAAGAAGGAGAGAGTCCTTTCAAAACATTGCCTAACGGTGGAAAGTTAGTGACGCTATTTTTGTTGTGACCATGGCTGCAAAACTCAACGAAATCTCGGGAAAAGAGGGATTATTTCTTCCCAATAGATTATTGGGGCACCCTCTATCGGTTGACGTTCCTTGGATGAGGTGACTCAGCTAAGAAAACGCAAAAGTTAATAATCTTGACATCTCCCATTTCTACTAGGAAATTAACGGCATTTGTTATTTCTACAATACATGTTTTCACAGTGGACAGTCACAAGAAAACGGTTTACATTTGTGGTTTTATAAAATAAAAAAATGAATGGTATTTTGTCGCCATCGGGTGGTCATTTGTAGACATAAACGGAAAGGCACATTCACGCACACGGCGTTGGTGTTTGTTTGGAAAAATATCCGAGACGTTTGGATAATTTGACTTTAACGGGGAGGTCTGTTCTGTTTATTCTATTTCACATGACTGTTGTCAAAGTTTACTGTTCTGAACTACCTTACATTTGTCTGGTGATAACCTACATAGGTTTAACAGTGCTTGATTTAGGCCAGAGCAGCCCTGTGCGCCCTATCTGCATTTTTTGGGGGAACCGAATACGGTCTCTTTTATAAAACAAAGTGGCCTATCACCGGCCCGGATTCACACATGGCGGCAAAAAAACGTTGATTAAGGCGGGATCTGGCATTGAATAGAAATGGAGGCGGTGCATTCATATCCTGATTCCGCGGTGTTCACGTTTATTTTACAGTATGAATTCCGGTGTATATGTGCCAGTAGACTGTTCGAGTTTGAGAATGCGCTAGCCTAAATGCGCTTTTCCAAGTTGTCAAATGAGGGCTCTTATGGTCATGAAAATCAGGACCGGCTCTAGCCTTTTGGGGGACCTAAGCGAGCCCCCCCCCCCCCCCCAACCAAGCGGGGAATTGACGGCCCAGGAAAAGAATGCAGTTTTATTTATTTTTAAATCCCAAATCAAGCACGGGTTAATTGACATTCCTTATGCCCAATATGATGTGCTAGGATATAACTTCCATTCGCGCTGTTCACCAACGTTTATGAAACGTTTCGATATTGAATGCTGCTCTGCACGTCCTCTCTGACCAAAACTTCCGTCTTCAAGCATTCGATTCGTGCCAAACACAGACATGCCTGCAAAATAAGCTGATTGACTCTTTGAGGGCTCTCAACAAAGCCTCTCCTGTGAGTATGTATATATATTATATTATAAAGTTGATTTTCGGAAATCGAACATCTAAATGATTATGTAGCCAGCAAGTTGTATACCATCTAGTCAACAAAAAAACATCAAGTGGGTGATTTGAAATCGCCATAACTTCTTTATCTGACGGCGGATGCTAGCTACGTTAACGTTAGCGGGTAACGTTGAAGTCAAGTTAGGTCAAATTTGTAGCAACAAAAAAAAAACGAAAAGAAAACAACAAAACGGGAAAACAACAAAAATGTAAGTTCAGTCATTTGTATTTGAATAATCATGAATAGCAAACATTTGAAACCATAACTGATGTTTAGCTATTAACTGATGTTTAGCTACTAACTGATGTTTAGCTATTAACGGATGTTGAGCTATTATCTGCTGTTTAGCTATTATCTGCTGTTTAGCTATTATCTGATGTTTAGCTATTATCTGATGTTTAGTTAGCTATTTCGGGAACATCTGGATAAGTGTTGGGCTCAATCATATTTGAATTCAGTCACTTCAAGTTTGCTAACTGAATTCCCAATTCCACTTTCAGATGTCCTTTTTGAAAATCATTGAGGAAAACATTTAATTGCATTTGGAATTTCAGTTTACATCCTGAATTCAAATTAACCTCAACCCTGCCAGATAACATGTGGTGCTACTAAGCTAACCATCTCATCAACACTTTGTCCCCTCACCTTAGTTTGAAAGAGGGGCGAAAGCCTAAACCTGAAAGGATAGAGGAGGGCGGACTACCAACCAATCAACCGACCACACAAAATACCAAAACACCAGTATCCAAGATGAAGCGAGCCAACCGAGGAGGGGATGAATCTGGTACCGGTACCCACCGTCAGAACGGTGTGTCTGGGGGGAAAGGCGGCGCCAGGGGAGCGGTTGCGGAGCGGGGGGATGCAGCAACCGGTGGTGATGATGATGAGGCCGGGTGCAGCCCAGCAGACATGCAGGATGAGGACAATGATCCAGCACGGAGGAGAGAGATCAGGAGCAAGTACAGGGACCTCATCAACTCTGTTCAACGTGAGTAGGGGATACGAGGGTCTGCTAAATGACTCAAATGTAATGTAGTGGGGACTGTCTGGAAATGGTATCCATGGGCCATTAGTTCCCAATTCTCCACACTTTTCAAAAAGTGTATTCTCCCTTTCATTGATTTAAAAGTATTGGATTGGTATAAGCATTGGCTGGAGGGAATTACCACCATTTTTTAAATCCGTGATGGGCGTGTGCAAGGGTCCACTTCTGGAGAAGGGTGGAGAATCTGGAGGCAGATGCCGGCCTGTGACAGGTTTGTGTTAAAACTCCCAGGTGCCTGGACACCTGGCAAGTTAAAGGTCAGTAGGTAACTTTGTGGGCAACCTGACCAAATTCACATAGAAATGTGAGTTCTAGATCTGTTATTCTCATTGAACGCAAGTCTAATACAGCAGCTTCAAACAGCTGAAAACACTAGCTGTATTTTGGTTCTATTTCACAGCGGTTTAGATTGTACAATGATTCTCTACATGACTTGTTTTGCCATATTATATCATTTTTATTAGGGGAATGTGAAAGAATTTTATCAACCAGGAAATGGGGGAGTGATTTCTACCTATTGTACCTTTTTAACCAATCTATTTCTTCTCTCTTCTTCCCAGAGAACAGAGAGGACATGTTGAGTCCCACCAACAACAAACTGACAGACGTGTTGGAGGAGGCCAACAAACTGTTTGCAGAAGGTATGATACGATCTGTCATCATTCTTCCTTCCTTCCTCGAAGTAGCCACTGATCTAACATAGTCAGATTGGTGAGAGCTAACCCCTGCTTTAACCTGCTTTAACCTATCTAGTAATGTCTGAATCAGTGGTTATTCAGAGGAAGGATGTTCTACTATCTTAATCGAATGTCCTCCCTGTCTTCTTCTTTCTCCCTGTCTTCTTCCTCCCTGTCTTCTTCTTCCTCCCTTTCTTCTTCTTCCTCCCTGTCTTCTTCTTCCTCCCTGTCTTCTTCTTCCTCCCTGTCTTCTTCTTCCTCCCTGTCTTCTTCTTCCTCCCTGTTCTGTTTTGTCTCCTCTCTCCCAGTCCGTCAGGCCCGTGAAGCCGCTTTAGACGCCCAGCTCCTGGTGCTGGCTACAGACCTGGGGAAGGAGAAGGCCAGCCAGCTACACGCAGAGGGTTCAGCCTTCGACCCCGCAGCCTTCGCTGAACACCTGGTGAGGAGGAAGGAGGATGGGGGGAGGGGGAGGTGGAGGATGGGGGGAGGGGGATGATGGGGGGGGGGGTAGAGGTGGAGGAGTATGGTAGAGGAGGAGGATAGGGGAGGTGGGGGAGGGTGGGGGGAGGTAGAGGAGGAGGATGGGGGAGGTAGAGGAGGAGGATGGGCAAGGTAGAGGAGGATGGGGGGATAAAGGCAGGTGACGAAGGTGAAGGCTACTGGTTGTCAGATTGCTCACCCTTTATCCTTTGTGTTTCTGTTGGTCCACCAAGCTGTCATTCATGGGTCTGAATCGCCTGGAGGAGGAAGATGAAGATGTGGAGGGTGGAGCGAGCGGCGGCTACCTCCCCCAGGACGCCTGGCAGAGGGTAGCTAACAGAACTCAGTGCTGCTTCAGGACTGCCCCCTCTTTCCACTATATGTAAGTGTGTGTGTGTGTTTAGAGAGCAGAGGGTAGCTAACAGAGCTCAGTGCTGCTTCAGGACTACCCCCTCTTTCCACTGTGTGTGTGTGTGTGTGTGTGTGTGTGTGTGTGTGTGTGTGTGTGTGTGTGTGTGTGTGTGTGTGTGTGTGTGTGTGTGGAGAGCAGAGGGTAGCTAACAGAGCTCAGTGCTGCTTCAGGACTACCCCCTCTTTCCACTGTGTGTGTGTGTGTGTGTGTGTGTGTGGAGAGCAGAGGGTAGCTAACAGAGCTCAGTGCTGCTTCAAGACTACCCCCTCTTTCCACTACAAGTGAATCAGTGTGTTTGAGGGGTTCAGTTTCAACCCGGCGAGGCCCAGAAGTCCTAGTATTGATCACAAAACAAGTAGTTTGATTTGTCGATCAGTGATTCTGATTCTGCATGTAGACGAACGCAGACATCATCATCCTCTTTGGGATGCTTGAGTCAAAAGTGATTTGCTCACTTAAATATAAACGAGAACCTGTTTAAAACTCTTTTACTAACTCTCTGTGTGTGTCTCTCTACCAGGATGGGATCGTTCCTGGTTGAGCTACCTCCACCTCGCCAGAGGGTAGAGAGACAGAGGAAAGTTCCCGGCAAGGAAGCCAAGAGGATCATGCCCACTCAGGTCTCCGCTTTAACACTGTTGTGCTGACCTCAACCTGACTCTCCTGGAAGAGTCACCAGGCCATCCCAGCACACCTTGGTTTGGTCTGGCTTGGCTGTGTATGGTCCAGTAGTGTGATATGGCCTTTTGGTGTTTTATATAGTTACTATATAGTAGGGCTTTGAAATAAGGAGATCGGTTTGATCAGCCAGGATGTATGTGTTTAATATTTCTGTCCAGCTGTTGACGAGGAGGGAAGCTCCCCTGGTTTTAACTGTATATCTGCTTTGGAAAATAGATTTTTATGTCAAGGAGACTAACCTGGTTAATTAAAGGTAAAAAAAAAAAATCTATATTTTATGTCATTGTCTGTTCCAGTTGAAGAGGATGGAGGAGTCTCACCAGGAAGCTACAGAGAAGGAGGTAGAGAGGATTCTGGGATACCTGCGGAGCTACTTCTTTGACGACCGTAAGTCATGACTCTTATTATTATAAGAACATATTTATAAAGCGATTTTCAAGGACCCAAAGTCGCTTTACAATTGAAAAAAAAACGACAACAAAAAACAAGACCGACTAGGGGGAGGGACCTTAGATCCTCTGCTCCAATAGGCTTCGAGAGGAATCAAGGGTTTGTTGACTAGTAACATTTCTGAAAATATGTTCGTTCAATAGAGAACTACATCCAAACTGTATGTCTCTAGCATGTATGGTTTGAAAGTTACAGCCGATTTACTCAGAGAATTTAGAATGATTAGAGGGAATATAATTTCATAAAAAGTGGTCGCTGGTATAGAACAAGAAGGCCCACACACTGTTAAATCTCCCAATTCACCGCTTTATTGACAACCGCTTCCTTCCAAAACGGATCGTCGTCTTGGTCACTGCTCAGTAGAACTCGCTGCTCCGTGGGCGGAACGGCCGCTATCTTCCAACGTCGACTGACAAGCTAGCTAGTGTGGCTGCAGGTTCGTGTGTGATAACATGAGCTTTTTCTAAATGAAATCCAAGAAGTACAAAACTAAATGTAGCCTATACTGTAGCCAAACCAGAAGAAAATCTGTTCCCTCCTCCCGCTGCTGCTGGTTTTTACGCAGATTCTGCCGTTAAGGTACTAAAGTCCCTAATAGGCAACAACAGAGGTCGGCAACCTTGGCGTGCCAAGTTATCGTACCATTTTCGACTGATCTCCCTGCCAGTTAGGATTTTTATATGCACATTTTCGTGGAACAGTTTAATTTATAATAAAGTCTTCATATCTCAAAATGTATATTATGGGGTTATTCAAAACTCTTATCTAAATGATAAAGACCTAAAAAAGTAACTTCTATTACCATTTGGTAACTATGTAGAAATAACCTACAGGTTTCCTAATCCAGGCACTTGTAATGTCCCTTCTGGACTAGTGCATCTCTCTGTTGGCTGGGCTCCCCGCTTGTGCCATCAAACCCCTGCAACTGATCTAGAACGCAGCAGCCCGCCTGGTGTTCAACCTTCCCAAGTCCTTAAATAATCCTCCTCACCTCAACCCCCCCCAAATTTGTCTATTGGACAGTGACGCGGTTTGTCTATTGGACAGTGACGCGGTTTGTCTATCGGACAGTGACGCGGTTTGTCTATCGGACAGTGACGCGAATGTATAACATTTAGTAGAACAGTGGCCCCCAAATTTAAATAAATAAATAACACGTAACCAGCACTTGACCTTTAATCTGTCCACTCCTACAATGACAACGGTACGACTGTAATAATAATAATAATAATAATATATTGAATGCATGAACAGAAATTACCGTAACCAAACAAACATTGTCGATTTTATAAATTATGGTAAATGGTGCTACTGTTGTGTCATCCCCGTGGCCTCCGCAATGGATCAGTCCACTGGGACAGGCCTCCGCAATGGATCAGTCCACTGGGACAGGCCTCCGCAATGGATCAGTCCACTGGGACAGGCCTCCGCAATGGATCAGTCCACTGGGACAGGCCTCCGCAATGGATCAGTCCACTGGGACAGGCCTCCGCAATGGATCAGTCCACTGGGACAGGCCTCCGCAATGGATCAGTCCACTGAGACAGGCCTCCGCAATGGATCAGTCCACTGGGACAGGCCTCCGCAATGGATCAGTCCACTGGGACAGGCCTCCGCAATGGATCAGTCCACTGGGACAGGCCTCCGCAATGGATCAGTCCACTGGGACAGGCCTCCGCAATGGATCAGTCCACTGGGACAGGCCTCCGCAATGGATCAGTCCACTGGGACAGGCCTCACCAATGGATCAGTCCACTGGGACAGGCCTCGCCAATGGATCAGTCCACTGGGACAGGCCTCGCCAATGGATCGGTCCACTGGGACAGGCCTCGACAATGGAACGGTCCACTGGGACAGGCCTCCGCAATGGATCAGTCCACTGGGACAGGCCTCGACAATGGATCAGTCCACTGGGACAGGCCTCGACAATGGATCAGTCCACTGGGACAGGCCTCCGCCATGGATCAGTCCACTGGGACAGGCGTGAATCAGACGGGTGTCTCGTGTGCCTGTACATTTTAAATATATTTGCCACTGCTCGACTAAATGAATCTTGGTCGACCAACAGCCTATCGACCGAACAATCAATCAGTCGTCTAAATGGGATCATCCCTACGTTCTTATTTCATCAGCACTGTTAAAGTACGAGCATATTTAATATTGTAGCGAACAATCTAATGATTAATTGTATGTCATTCATAATGGCATAAGGCTAAAGAAATCAACGTTTAGACATTAATTTATTAGCACCCTCTTAAAATGACCCGTATTTCACTACATTCTAGAGCAGTGAGTGAACGCCCTATAAGGTGTAACAAAACGTTTTATAAAACTCTGATGTAAACATTTTAATTAGGGTAGAAATGTTTTGATATTCGTTGGTTAAAGAGCCATTTGTGATGTACCTTTTCTCCCCTTGTATCTCCAGCCACATCTCCCATCTCCTACTATGAGTTTGTCATAGACCCCACCTCCTTCTCCCGCTCTGTGGAGAACATCTTCCACACCTCCTTCCTGGTCAGGGTGAGTGGGTTATCCTGCAGGGCATTACATTCAGGTCTGGTCAGGATGAGGAGTGGGTTATCCTGCAGGCATTACATTCTGGTCTGGTCAGGATGAGGAGTGGGTTATCCTGCAGGCATTACATTCAGGTCTGGTCAGAATGAGGAGTGGGTTATCCTGCAGGCATTACATTCAGGTCAGGATGAGGAGTGGGTTATCCTGCAGGCATTACATTCAGGTCTGGTCAGGATGAGGAGTGGGTTAGTCTGGTCAGGATGAGGAGCGGGTTAGTCTGGTCAGGATGAGCAGCGGGTTAGTCTGGTCAGGATGAGGAGTGGGTTAGTCTGGTCAGGATGAGCAGCGGGTTAGTCTGGTCAGGATGAGGAGCGGGTTTGGGACTAGTCCCTGTATAGGAAGTGTGTTTGGGACTAGTCCCTGGATAGGAAGTGTGTTTGGGACTAGTGTCTGGATAGGAAGTGTGTTTGGGACTAGTCCCTGGATAGGAAGTGTGTTTGGGACTAGTCCCTGGATAGGAAGTGTGTTTGGGACTTGTCCCTGGATAGGAAGTGTGTTGGGACTAGTCCCTGGATAGGAAGTGTGTTTGGGACTATTCCCTGGATAGGAAGTGTGTTTGGGACTAGTCCCTGGATAGGAAGTGTGTTTGGGTCTAGTCCCTGGATAGGAAGTGTGTTTGGGACTAGTCCCTGGATAGGAAGTGTGTTTGGGACTAGTCCCTGGATAGGAAGTGTGTTTGGGACTAGTCCCTGTATAGGAAGTGTGTTTGGGACTAGTCCCTGGATAGGAAGTGTGTTTGGGACTAGTCCCTGGATAGGAAGTGTGTTTGGGTTAGTCCCTGGATAGGAAGTGTGTTTGGACTAGTCCCTGGATAGGAAGTGTGTTTGGGACTAGTCCCTGGATAGGAAGTGTGTTTGGGACTAGTCCCTGGATAGGAAGTGTGTTTGGGACTAGTCCCTGGATAGGAAGTGTGTTTGGGACTAGTCCCTGGATAGGAAGTGTGTTTGGGACTAGTGTCTGGATAGGAAGTGTGTTTGGGACTAGTGTCTGGATAGGAAGTGTGTTTGGGACTAGTGTCTGGATAGGAAGTGTGTTTGGGACTAGTGTCTGGATAGGAAGTGTCTGATAGATGTTATTATTAGATAGCAGGAAGCCACTTCAAGGCACTGCTCTCTCCAACACTTCTCCTATTGATATGTCATGTGGATGGTTGGTGATGGCGTTGTTTGTGTTTCTCAGGATGGTTTGGCGAAAATGTACCTGGATAATCACAAACTTCCTTGTATAGGTAAGAGAGAATCTCCTATTGTGACAAAATGACTTTTCTTGCTAAGCTGTTTGGGGTAATCATTTTTCACGATAGTTTTCTTTGTCGTAAGCCGTCATTAACGTGTCTTTATCTCTGACAGCCCCTGTGGAGGAAGGGGAGGTGGAGGCTGGAGGAGCGACTAACAGGCAGCAGTGTGTCATCTCTATCAGCCCCAAGAGCTGGAAGGTAACACCCACCCACAGACACACACACACACACACACACACTGGGACAGGGACACACATACATACACACACACACACACACACATACACCCACTGGGACAGAACATACACACACACACACACACACACACACACACACACACACTGGGACAGAACAAATGCACATGCGCACACACACACTGGGACAGAACACACACACACACACACACACACAAACACACTGGGACAGGGACACACATACACACACTGGGACAGAACACATACACATGGATTTTAGCATAGTTTCTTGGAAATCTTTCTCTGTACATAATTTAGTAGATAACAGTAGAGTAGCACCTCGTATTCAACAGCGGTTAAGAAATATATTACCATCAACAGTGTTATCTTGTGTTTTAAAGACGTCAATGTTTTGTGATTATTGGTGTCGTAAAAAACAATTAGCATGTCTGACATTTCAGTGGACTTAACTACTACGATCATCTTTTTGATTAGCGGTTTTAGCCCCCCAAAAAATGACATCCTGTATCATTGGCATACGGTCCCCAGTTATTGGCCACCTCACTATTTTGTTAATTAAATTAATATATCTTTAACATTTTTTGTTCAATAAAAGAGACGCCAACCTCGCATCCGAAGTGTTTACTAGATAGTCGACTAGCCTCCCGGTAAAGAAAACAGGACTTGGCTGTCAACTTTTCATTGCTTAGCCCGATGCGCCATCTTGTAAACTCCTAAAAATGGTTCTTCGCCAAAATATTCTTCAGTGTTGTTTTACGGATAAAATCTTATGTTTTGAGAAAGTAGATAACAGTTTAATACTAACATATAAATTGAGTATGAATAATTTAGGTAAAAAGTTGGATATTAAATGATGTGGGGTCTGTCGCGTAGTCGAATTTTACAATATACATCGTGTCCCACAAAATGTGTGTGTGTATATATTACTTTTTTGAAAACTCTCAAAACCTAATTTAACTTACCGTACGTAAACTGCAATGATCGGTGGTCAGCTAGCTAGAAGGGTATCTTTAGTTGCAAAATGTACCGTTATTTACCAACCTATTTAAATGTTGAGCTCGAGGTAATTTAATCCTCCAACCGCTAGAGGGTGTCTGAAGTTGGTGTGGAAATTAGAGTTTGTAAAGGAGTTGTTTGTTGTTGTTAATGATGATGATGATGATGTTATATCACAAGATGATCAACAGTTTTTTCTGAAGGAGTTAAATGATGATGTTATATCACAAGATGATCAACTGTTTTCTTCTGAAGGAGTTGGATGATGATGTTTTCTTCTGAAGGAGTTGGATGATGATGTTTTCTTCTGTTCTGTCTCTCTCTCTCTCTAGGAGTTAATCGAGGCCTTTGATATCACCGAGCCACTGATCCAGGCTCCCAGCACACAGCACACAGAATGATGCTGATATGACAGCGATTTCCTTTTAAAACATTAGAGCATTTTATCGACTTTAACTCTAGCTATAAATATTCGTTTTCTATTCATAGGTCTTGTTCGCGGTTTTTTGTATTATTTGATTAAAGGGAGTGAACCCAAAGACAGGGATTGTGTGTTTGACTTCAAGGAAGAAAATGAGGGTGATCTACGCATCCTAAACGTCTATTTTGCCGAACTAAAACATCACAATCAGATAAAGGAATGAGAGAATATTGCTGCTCGCCTGGGTTTTCTTTTCCCAGGGACCCAGATATACGTTTTGCTTTGCAGAAGTCTTCAAGCCTATAGTTCCCCACAGTCCTTTTGTCCAAAGGGTTTAGATGTTCCTGCAAGCCTACTGTGATTTTCTGCTCCAGCTGGGTTTGATAGTGATTTTAATGCATTCCTGTGTCGTGTGTGTTTAAGGGGAAATCATTCATCATGTAAATAATGGGTGTCTAGGGGACCTTTCATCATGTAACTGCAGGTAAATAATGGGTGTCTAGGGGACGTTTCATCATGTAACTGCAGGTAAATAATGGGTGTCTAGGGGACGTTTCATCATGTAACTGCAGGTAAATAATGGGTGTCTAGGGGACGTTTCATCATGTAACTGCAGGTAAATAATGGGTGTCTAGGGGACGTTTCATCATGTAACTGCAGGTAAATAATGGGTGTCTAGGGGACGTTTCATCATGTAACTGCAGGTAAATAATGGGTGTCTAGGGGACGTTTCATCATGTAAATAATGGGTGTCTAGGGGACGTTTCATCATGTAACTGCAGGTAAATAATGGGTGTCTGGGGGACGTTTCATCATGTAACTGCAGGTAAATAATGGGTGTCTAGGGGACGTTTCATCATGTAAATAATGGGTGTCTAGGGGACGTTTCATCATGTAACTGCAGGTAAATAATGGGTGTCTAGGGGACGTTTCATCATGTAACTGCAGGTAAATAATGGGTGTCTAGGGGACGTTTCATCATGTAACTGCAGGTAAATAATGGGTGTCTGGGGGACGTTTCATCATGTAACTGCAGGTAAATAATGGGTGTCTAGGGGACGTTTCATCATGTAACTGCAGGTAAATAATGGGTGTCTGGGGGACGTTTCATCATGTAACTGCAGGTAAATAATGGGTGTCTAGGGGACGTTTCATCATGTAACTGCAGGTAAATAATGGGTGTCTGGGGGACGTTTCATCATGTAACTGCAGGTAAATAATGGGTGTCTAGGGGACGTTTCATCATGTAACTGCAGGTAAATAATGGGTGTCTGGGGGACGTTTCATCATGTAACTGCAGGTAAATAATGGGTGTCTAGGGGACGTTTCATCATGTAACTGCAGGTAAATAATGGGTGTCTGGGGGACGTTTCATCATGTAACTGCAGGTAAATAATGGGTGTCTAGGGGACGTTTCATCATGTAACTGCAGGTAAATAATGGGTGTCTGGGGGACGTTTCATCATGTAACTGCAGGTAAATAATGGGTGTCTAGGGGACGTTTCATCATGTAACTGCAGGTAAATAATGGGTGTCTGGGGGACGTTTCATCATGTAACTGCAGGTAAATAATGGGTGTCTAGGGGACGTTTCATCATGTAACTGCAGGTAAATAATGGGTGTGTAGGGGACATTTCATCATGTAACTGCAGGTAAATAATGGGTGTCTAGGGGATGTTTCATCATGTAACTGCAGGTAAATAATGGGTGTCTAGGGGACGTTTCATCATGTAACTGCAGGTAAATAATGGGTGTGTAGGGGACGTTTCATCATGTAACTGCAGGTAAATAATGGGTGTCTAGGGGACGTTTCATCATGTAACTGCAGGTAAATAATGGATGTCTAGGGGATGTTTCATCATGTAACTGCAGGTAAATAATGGGTGTCTAGGGGACGTTTCATCATGTAACTGCAGGTAAATAATGGGTGTCTAGGGGACGTTTCATCATGTAACTGCAGGTAAATAATGGGTGTCTAGGGGACGTTTCATCATGTAACTGCAGGTAAATAATGGGTGTGTAGGGGACGTTTCATCATGTAACTGCAGGTAAATAATGGGTGTCTAGGGGACGTTTCATCATGTAACTGCAGGTAAATAATGGATGTCTAGGGGATGTTTCATCATGTAACTGCAGGTAAATAATGGGTGTCTAGGGGACGTTTCATCATGTAACTGCAGGTAAATAATGGGTGTCTAGGGGACGTTTCATCATGTAACTGCAGGTAAATAATGGGTGTCTAGGGGACGTTTCATCATGTAACTGCAGGTAAATAATGGGTGTCTAGGGGACGTTTCATCATGTAACTGCAGGTAAATAATGGGTGTGTAGGGGACATTTCATCATGTAACTGCAGGTAAATAATGGGTGTCTAGGGGACATTTCATCATGTAACTGCAGGTAAATAATGGGTGTCTAGGGGACGTTTCATCATGTAACTGCAGGTAAATAATGGGTGTCTGGGGGACGTTTCATCATGTAACTGCAGGTAAATAATGGGTGTCTAGGGGACGTGTCATCATGTAACTGCAGGTAAATAATGGGTGTCTGGGGGATGTTTCATCATGTAACTGCAGGTAAATAATGGGTGTCTAGGGGACGTTTCATCATGTAAATAATGGGTGTCTGGGGGACGTTTCATCATGTAACTGCAGGTAAATAATGGGTGTCTAGGGGACGTTTCATCATGTAAATAATGGGTGTCTAGGGGACGTTTCATCATGTAACTGCAGGTAAATAATGGGTGTCTAGGGGACATTTCATCATGTAACTGCAGGTAAATAATGGGTGTCTGGGGGACGTTTCATGTAACTGCAGGTAAATAATGGGTGTCTAGGGGACGTTTCATCATGTAACTGCAGGTAAATAATGGGTGTCTAGGGGACGTGTCATCATGTAACTGCAGGTAAATAATGGGTGTCTAGGGGACGTTTCAGTTTCATCATGTGTTGCTACTTTGTCACGGCATCAGCCCATGTTCATTTTAAAACCCACACATTCCTTCAGTGTGTCATGTTGTCCTCTGCCCTATTTCAGATGAGTGCACTCTACTTTCTAATGCTGTTTTTATAGTTGCATGAATGCAGACATGCGTCATCAACCAAGACTCTCCTTGCCTCTGGGTCTGTGTTTTAGAGAGGCACGGTCCTTTCACGCTCCTCGCTGCCTCCTCTCCTCCCTTGTCACGTGATCAGGTGTTTTTTCCCTCCAGTTGCTGTGTTCCTCTGCCTAATATACATTATACCATGAGATGGGATCTTATTGATACGAGGAAAGTATACATAAATAAATCGCTCTCGTTTCACTTTTAATTGAATTTGCATATAACGTAGCTAGCTAGAGTTGGACCACGGAGTGAAGGAAAAGCAGCCAACAAGTGCTCAGCATATGTGGGGAACTCCTTCAAGACTGTTGGAAAAGCATTCCAGGTGAAGTTGGTTGAGAGAATGCCAATAGTGGGCAAAGCTGTCAAGGCAAACGGTGACGACATTGAAGAATCTTTTTAACACTTTTTTTGGTTACTACATGATTCTATATGTGTTATTTCATAGTGTTGATGTCTTCACTATTATTTTACAATGTAGAAAATAGTCAAAAATTCATTAAAACCCTGGAATGAGATGGTGTCCAAACTTTTGACTGGTACTGTAGGTCAAATGTTAACCCTGGGCGGTGCAGGCAAAGCATGTATTAGTCCCTGTCTCACACACTCTCTCTCGTGCATACACACAACGGGACTCTCACTCACGTGCATACACACAATGGGACTCACACACAGAGAGAGACAGATACACACATGCATGTGCAGCGGCGGGTAGCCTAGTGGTTAGCGCATTGGGCCAGTAACTGAAAGGTTGCTGGATCGAATCCTCGAGCTGACCCACTGTTCTAGGTATCCCCCTTTCCACGGGCGTCGAAGACGTATATGCCGATTTAAGGCAGCCCCCCCCACACCTCTCTGATTCAGAGGGGTTGGGTTAAATGCGGAAGACAAATTTCAGTTGTACAACTGACTAGGTATCCCCCTTTTCCTCACAGACACACACAAATACACACACACACAGTTGACACACACTTCCTCTGTTGCGTCTCCCTCCCGCAGCACATCCTCCTCCTAGCCTGCTCCAGCTCTCCTCTGTGATGCTTCCGTAGCCATGTCTCTGCTGTGGCGTTAACTGCCTGAGATGCAGTTCTGCAGAGAGGTGTTCTGTCAGCCCTGTAGCACCACTACAGCCACATCGCCGGTACTAGATGATATGGAATGCAGGATGGGGAGCTGTATAGGAATCGCACCACGCAGCAGTAGCCAGGTAGGAACAACAATCTCTCTATATCCTTCTCTCCGTGTGTGAGAGAGAGAGAGGTGGGCTGAAACATTTCTCAGAAAATCAGCTGTGTTGGTGGCTAAATGCTTGTCGTGGATGGAGAGGAAGAACGGAGAGAGGGAGAAGATGAGAGATGCAAATGGATGTATTTCAGTGTTTGCATGCAGTGGCTGTGGAGAGGCAGAGTGTGGGTGTACTGCTGTGTGTTGGAGGGCTGATGTCAGGAGCTGGAGAGACCGAGAGAAGGGGGAATGAGGAAGACAAGAAAGGGGGAGGGAGAAGCCAGCGGATGTGGACTAAAGCGTGAGATGGGGAAAGGCAGAAGAGTAGAAAGGATAGAGAGATGAGAATGAAACAGAGAGAGCAGGGACACTGGGTGGCAGAGAGAGAGAGAAAGAACGGGGGATATTGGAGGGAGAGAGAGAGGGATCTTAGAGCGAGAGAAAGATTTTAAAGAGAGAAGGGATCTGGTTGTAAAAATTGAATAACAGATTAAGGGACTGTATCTAGAGGAAACATGGATTTGTCTGAAGGGAAGAGAAAGATTTCTAAACCGTTGTTTCTTGTGGATACGGTATAGGCAAAGCGCTCCATATACAGCTCTCTATATCCCTCAGTACTAGAACACCTTTGGATTGGACACTTGCAGAGATCTCACACTGTGTAGTCAGTGGCTAGGATTAGGGTTAGATTGGATACATGCAGAGATCTCACACTGTGTAGTCAGAGGCTAGGATTAGGGTTAGATTGGATACATGCAGAGATCTCACACTGTGTAGTCAGAGGCTAGGATTAGGGTTAGATTGGATACATGCAGAGATCTCACACTGTGTAGTCAGTGGCTAGGATTAGGGTTAGATTGGATACATGCAGAGATCTCACACTGTGTAGTCAGTGGCTAGGATTAGGGTTAGATTGGATACATGCAGAGATCTCACACTGTGTAGTCAGTGGCTAGGATTAGGGTTAGATTGGATACATGCAGAGATCTCACACTGTGTAGTCAGTGGCTAGGATTAGGGTTAGATTGGATACATGCAGAGATCTCACACTGTGTAGTCAGTGGCTAGGATTAGGGTTAGATTGGATACATGCAGAGATCTCACACTGTGTAGTCAGTGGCTAGGATTAGGGTTAGATTGGATACATGCAGAGATCTCACACTGTGTAGTCAGTGGCTAGGATTAGGGTTAGATTGGATACATGCAGAGATCTCACACTGTGTAGTCAGTGGCTAGGATTAGGGTTAGATTGGATACATGCAGAGATCTCACACTGTGTAGTCAGTGGCTAGGATTAGGGTTAGATTGGATACATGCAGAGATCTCACACTGTGTAGTCAGAGGCTAGGATTAGGGTTAGATTGGATACATGCAGAGATCTCACTGTGTAGTCAGTGGCTAGGATTAGGGTTAGATTGGATACATGCAGAGATCTCACACTGTGTAGTCAGTGGCTAGGATTAGGGTTAGATTGGATACATGCAGAGATCTCACACTGTGTCGTCAGTGGCTATAGGATGATCGAAACAAAACTGAGGAGACTGATTACATCATCAGGCATGGGATATTTATTTATAGCCATGACAGACTGGTTCAGAAAGCCTGTTCTGTTCTGTCCAGTTTGTGACTGAAGCCAATAGAGGAGGAATGAACTCAAGAGAATGAAGACTATTATCCAAAGTATTATTAATGCTTATCCTGACTATTAGTTTCCACTTTACACACGTCACAATAATCTTTATTGACATACAGTGGCAAGAAAGATTTATGTGAACCCTTTGGAATTATCTGGATTTCTGCATAAATTGGTCATCAAATTTGATCTGATCTTCATCTAAGTCACAACAACAAACACAGTCGGCTTAAACTAATAACACATTGTATGTTTCTTGTCTAGATTGAATACATTATTTAAACATTCACAGTGTAGGTTGGGGAAAGTATGTGAACCCCTGGGCTAATGACTTCTCCAAAAGCTAATTGAGAGTCAGGAGTCAGCTAACCTGGAGTCCAATCAATGAGACGAGATCGGAGATGTTGGTTAGAGCTGCCTTGGCCTACAAAAAACACTCACAAAATATGAGTTTGCTGTTCACATGAAGCATTGCCTGATGTGAACCATGCCTCGAACAAAAGAGATCTCAGAAGACCAAAGATTAAGAATTGTTGACTTGCATAAAGCTGGAAAGGGTTACAAAAGTATCTCTAAAAGCCTTGATGCTCATCCTGCCATGGGAAGACAAATTATCTATAAATGGAGAAAGTTCAGCACTGTTGCTACTGACTGCTGACTGCCAGAGCACAGTGCAGAATGCTCAATGAGGTTAAGAAGAATCCTAGAGTATCAGCTAATAACTTACAGAAATCTCTGGAACATGCTAACATCTCTGTTGACGAGTCTACGATACGTAAAACACTAAACAAGAATGGTGTTCATGGGAGGACACCACGGAAGAAGCCACTGCTGTCCAATAAAAACATTGTTGCACGTCTGAAGTTCGTAAAAGTGCACCTGGATGTTCCACAGCGCTACTGGCAAAATATTCTGTGGACAGATGAAACTACAGTTGAGTTGTTTGGAAGGAACACAACACTGTGTGGCGAGAAAAAAGGCACAGCACACCAACATCAAAACCTCATCCCAACTGTAAAGTCTGGTGGAGGGAGCATCATGGTTTGGGGCTGTTTTGCTGCCTCAGGGCCTGGACAGCTAGCTATCATCGACGGAAAATTAATTCCCAAGTTTATCAAGACATTTTGCAGGAGAATGTAAGGCTATCTGTCCTCCAATTGAAGCTCAACATAATTTGGGTGATGCAACAGGACAACGACCCAAAACACAGAAGTAAATCAACAACAGAAGAAAATACACCTTCTGGAGTGGCCCAGTCAGAGTCCTGACCTCAACCCGATTGAGATGCTGTGGCATGACCTCAAGAGAGCGGTTCACACCAGACACCCCAAGAATATTGCTGAACTGAAACAGTTTTGTAAAGAGGAATGGTCCAAAATTCCTCCCGACCGTTGTGCAGGTCTGATCCGCAACTACAGAAAACATTTGGTTGAGGTTATTGCTGCCAAAGGAGGGTCAACCAGTTATTAAATCCAAGGGTTCACATACTTTTCCCACCCTGCACTGTGAATGTTTACACGGTGTGTTCAATAAAGATATGAAAACATATAATTGTTTGTGTTATTAGTTTAAGCAGACTGTGTTTGTTTGTTGTTGTGACCTAGATGAAGATCAGATCAAATTTTATGACCAATTTATTCAGAAATCCAGGTAATTCCAAAGGGTTCACATACTTTTTCTTGCCACTGTACAGTAATTACTTATGATTTTACTGCTTTACTGTTTCCGTGTATGTATGATTGATTGATTGTCCCCCTCCTCTCCCGTCTCTTCACCACTCCCACCCTCAAGGAGAGTCGGCGAGGAGAGTGAACGAGGATGAAAATGCACTTGATTGAAATGAGATGTTCCTCCTCTACTCACACATCGTTACACAAGTTTACAGGGCTGGATCCTCAAATAAAGGATGTTAACAGGGGTGGATCCCATAATAAATGATGTTAACAGGGGTGGATCCCATAATAAAGGATGTTAACAGGGGTGGATCCTATAATAAATGATGTTTACAGGGGTAGATCCCATAATAAAGGATGTTAACAGGAGTGGATCCCATAATAAATGATGTTTACAGGGGTGGATCCCATAATAAATGATGTTTACAGGGGTGGATCCCATAATAAATGATGTTTACAGGGGTGGATCCCATAATAAATGATGTTTACAGGGGTGGATCCCATAATAAATGATGTTTACAGGGGTGGATCCCATAATAAATGATGTTTACAGGGGTGGATCCCATAATAAAGGATGTTAACAGGGGTGGATCCTATAATAAATGATGTTTACAGGGGTAGATCCCATAATAAAGGATGTTAACAGGAGTGGATCCCATAATAAATGATGTTTACAGGGGTGGATCCCATAATAAATTATGTTTACAGGGGTGGATCCCATAATAAATTATGTTTACAGGGGTGGATCCCATAATAAATGATGTTTACAGGGGTGGATCCCATAATAAAGGATGTTTACAGGGGTGGATCCCATAATAAATGATGTTTACAGGGGTGGATCCCATAATAAATGTGTAAAGTGATCAAAACAAATTAAGCTAGCTGTGCAAGACATTTTCCAGATAAAACACTAAGTAGCATATAGTTTTTAAACGTGTACTTGTTTTTCTCTGACAAAACAAAGCTGATTCAAAGGGTTTGTGACACCTCCGTGGTAGGATACACATGATGAAAGGTGGTGAACCTGGTGTTCCCATTGACTGGGGTTGTTCCGCCTCTCTCTGCTAGTAGACTGAGTATCTATAGTAGAGGAACCTGGTGTTCCCCTTGACTGGGGTTGTTCCGCCTCTATCTGCTAGTAGACTGAGTATCTATAGTAGAGGAACCTGGTGTTCCCATTGACTGGGGCTGTTCCGCCTCTATCTGCTAGTAGACTGAGTATCTGTAGTAGAGGAACCTGGTGTTCCCATTGACTGGGGCTGTTCCGCCTCTATCTGCTAGTAGACTGAGTATCTGTAGTAGAGGAATTTGGTGTTCCCATTGACTGGGGCTGTTCCGCCTCTATCTGCTAGTAGACTGAGTATCTGTAGTAGAGGAACCTGGTGTTCCCATTGACTGGGGCTGTTCCGCCTCTCTCTGCTAGTAGACTGGGTATCTATAGTAGAGGAACCTGGTGTTCCCATTGACTGGGGCTGTTCTGCCTCTCTCTGCTAATAGACTGAGTATCTGTAGTAGAGGAACCTGGTGTTCCCATTGACTGGGGCTGTTCCACCTCTCTCTGCTAGTAGACTGAGTATCTGTAGTAGAGGAACCTGGTGTTCCCATTGACTGGGGTTGTTCCGCCTCTGCTAGTAGACTGAGTATCTGTAGTAGAGGAAGCTGGTGTTCCCATTGACTGGGGCTGTTCCACCTCTCTCTGCTAGTAGACTGAGTATCTGTAGTAGAGGATTATGGTATTCCCTTTCAGTCATTCAACTTCGGTTCAACAACCTACTGGGGAGTCGCACTCTCGCGATTTCGTTTGAAAGATCTACAGTCATGCCCGACAAGGCCGAGGAAATCCGCACCTAGCTGGAAGCACCGCCTTCCACAGGTAATAATCGTGAGGCTCAGATTCTTCACCTGGGTGTGAACAGGAGCGATTCACGCTACACGAGACTGTGTTACGTTGCAGCAACTAAACTGTCCCCATAGTGGTAGAGCTCGCTCACCCCCTGGACGCTGTGTGCTGAAGAACTGTCCCCATAGTGGTAGAGCTCACTCACCCCCTGGACGTTGCAGCAACTAAACTGTCCCCATAGTGGTAGAGCTCACTCACCCCCTGGACGTTGCAGCAACTAAACTGTCCCCATAGTGGTAGAGCTCACTCACCCCCTGGACGTTGTGTGCTGAAGAACTGTCCCCATAGTGGTAGAGCTCACTCACCCCATGGACGCTGTGTGCTGAAGAACTGTCCCCATAGTGGTAGAGCTCACTCACCTCCTGGACGCTGTGTGCTGAAGAACTGTCCCCATAGTGGTAGAGCTCGCTCACCCCCTGGACGCTGTGTGCTGAAGGACGGACTTGTTTAAAACATGAAGTGAAGCCACACAACATTAGTAAACAACATACAATGCAAAACAAAAACAACACTGACAAACAGTTGACAGAAAACGAAGACCGATACATGTGTTCTCTACGAAACTGAAATTGTGATTGGAGCTTGGGAAAATAAAATGGGTGCATCAATCCGGACCTGTACAAACCACCCAGAAAAACAGTGTTTCACCCGCTCTCACTGACATTACATATGAGGACTGCATCTGTCCAACACACCCAGTCTCCACCACCCAACTCATCCAACCTTTTATTGGCTGACTAAAGTTTGTCAGAGCTAAGGCAAACACAAAAAAAACGCGCAGGCCCCTGGGACAAGGCCTGGGAGACACCGATCCAGCACACATGGTATTCAAACCCTTGGGCAGAGTATCGGGAAAGCTCCCTCGGAACGTGGTCGATGAGTGACTTCCACATTTTAATAAAACTTTTTTCATTACCGTGTAGGACTCCTGACAGCCTCTTCAACTGGAGAATTCTAAATATTTATCTGTACCACATTGTTACAGTAGGTGGCGTGTTGGCAACCTATTCATGAAGAATACATGTCCTTGCCAACAAAAGCAGCTTTTCCAAAAGTTGTTGTTCGATCATATCCAACCCAGACAGATCATGATGTACATTGAGTAACAACAACCCTGGGTCTTTGTAAATTCTTGAATTGAACATTGTGCTCAATTAAATAGAGATTGTTTTGGAGAAAAAAACTCAATCTTCGGGCAAGACCAGAAACATTGAAAGTAAGAACGAGAGAGGAACGTTGTCTTATTTCTATACTTAAGCAGACGGTCTTCTACAGAGCTTCTAAAGTCAATATTGTTGAGTATACAACTTTAAAGAGGAAATACAATTATGAATTTGTAGGAATCCCCCAAAAAGTGGTTACCTGGGATACCATTTAGTTTGAATCTGTTGGAAAGACATGAACACTTTATCCTAGAATAGATCATCCTCTATCCTCACCCCTCTGGTGTGCCACGAGTCAAAGATACCACTTTCAATACCTGGAGGAAAGGCCTTGTTTTTTTTGTCATTGGTACGAGGGACGGACAGAGTCTCCTTTCTCCCTGTATATTCTGATATATCATGCCATTTTCCTATTGTCCTGCCAACAATGGGGTTCTGCCCGATCTTTGGAGGGAGTTTAGGAAGATCACTGGTAAGCAAACTCAGCATGGTTAATGGAGCACAACACCACAAATCAACATTGTTTTGTACCCCAGTCCAGTTAGTCATGGAGCCATTGAGAAATAGTTATTGCATGGCAGGCCCAATTGTAGAACATAGTATTTGCTACAGCCAGGGCCACCTCTCTTCAGTGTTAGTTTTAACAGTATATACATTTTAGAGGATTATCTCCCGTTCAGCTCCTAGTTTCTTAGTTATCATTAAAGGAAACATTCGCAGAAGGTTCGAGGAGTCGTGGTAGTGTATTCATTTTGGTTAGGTTGATTCTACCAAGCCAGGAAATATGGGGAGACCAGTCCATCATCGTTCTAGATCTATTTTTACTGTTCTTTATAAGAGGAAGGGAAGTTTATTTTGAGCAAATCTTTGATATTGAGTGTGACTGATAAATCAATATAGAGAAAGCCAGAGGTAGAAGACTTAAATGGGAAATTTGAAAGAGCTGTGACATCATCAAAGTCTCCCAGCGGCATTGTCTCAGACTGACTAAAGTTTATTTTGGAGCTGTATAGTCTGCTAAATGCATTAATAATATCAAGGATGACAGGGATATGTATTTCCGGATTAGATGCAAATAGCAATATGTCATCGGTCTATAATGCAATATGTTGGGTTGATGCTCCAACTTAATGCTCTCAATAGCAGCATGGTTCCAGGTGGATTCAGCAAGTGGTTCTATGGCCAGCACAAACAAGAGTGGGGACAACGGACATCCCTGTCGGCTTCCCCTCTCCAAACAGAACTCTGTGGAGCTAGAACCCTGGCCCTATGAGAGGGATATAGCAGTTGTGTCCATCTGATAAATTCCACCCCAATCCAAACCTTTTTAGACCATCAAATGGAAAACCACTCAATCCTATCAAAAGCCTTTTGGGAATCCAGTGAACTGACAAGGCCTCTGACTTTAGTAGTACTAGTATGATGAATAACATTAATACGTTGTGTAACATTAGCACAACCAATTAATGTATCATGTTTGATCAGAAATAATCAAATAAGGTAAGTATGCCTATTGCCTCCTCGGGAGAAGCTTGAAAAGTATCTTACAATCGTTGTCGATAAGGATTATTAGTCTATAGGAATTGCATCGTTCAGGAGGCTTGATCTTTTTGAGGATCAGAGAGATATTTTACCAAATTCAGTTTGTGGAAGGTGTCTTCTCTAGGGAGTCAACATACAGTGGGGAGAACAAGTATTTGAATCACTGCCGATTTTGCAGGTTTTCCTACTTACAAAGCATGTCATTTTTTATCATAGGTACACTTCAACTGTGAGAGACGGAATCTAAAACAAAAATCCAGAAGTAATTCATTTGCATTTTATTGCATGACATAAGTATTTGATACATCAGAAAAGCAGAACTTAATATTTGGTACAGAAACCTTTGTTTGCAATTACAGAGATCATACGTTTCCTGTAGTTCTTGACCAGGTTTGCACACACTGCAGCAGGGATTTTGGCCCACTCCTCCATACAGACCTTCTCCAGATCCTTCAGGTTTCGGTGCTGTCGCTGGGCAATACGGACTTTCAGCCCCCTCCAAAGATTTTCTATTGGGTTCAGGTCTGGAGACTGGCTAGGCCACACCAGGACCTTGAGATGCTTCTTACGGAGCCACTCCTTAGTTGCCCTGGCTGTGTGTTTCGGGTCGTTGTCATGCTGGAAGACCCAGCCACGACCCATCTTCAATGCTCTTACTGAGGGAAGGAGGTTGTTGGCCAAGATCTCGCGATACATGGCCCGATCCATCCTCCCCTCAATACGGTGCAGTCGTCCTGTCCCCTTTGCAGAAAAGCATCCCCAAAGAATGATGTTTCCACCTCCATGCTTCACGGTTGGGATGGTGTTCTTGGGGTTGTACTCATCCTTCTTCTTCCTCCAAACACGGCGAGTGGAGTTTAGACCAAAAACCTCTATTTTTGTCTCATCAGACCACATGACCTTCTCCCATTCCTCCTCTGGATCATCCAGATGGTCATTGGCAAACTTCAGATGGGCCTGGACATGCGCTGGCTTGAGCAGGGGGACCTTGCGTGCGCTGCAGGATTTTAATCCATGATGGCGTAGTGTGTTACTAATGGTTTTCTTTGAGACTGTGGTCCCAGCTCTCTTCAGGTCATTGACCAGGTCCTGCCGTGTTGGTCCGGTGCTGATCCCTCACCTTCCTCATGATCATTAATGCCCCACGAGGTGAGATCTTGCATGGAGCCCCAGACCGAGGGTGATTGACCCTCATCTTGAACTTCTTCCATTTTCTAATAATTGCGCCAACAGTTGTTGCCTTCTCACCAAGCTGCTTGCCTGTTGTCTTGTAGCCCATCCCAGCCTTGTGCAGGTCTACAATTTTATCCCTGATGTCCTTACACAGCTCTCTGGTCTTGGCCATTGTGGAGAGGTTGGAGTCTGTTTGATTGAGTGTGTGGACAGGTGTCTTTTATACAGGTAATGAGTTCAAACAGGTGCAGTTAATACAGGTAATGAGTGGAGAACAGGAGGGCTTCTTAAAGAAAAACGAACAGGCCTGTGAGAGCCGGAATTCTTACTGGTTGGTAGGTGATCAAATACTTATGTCATGCAATAAAATGCAAATGAATTACTTAAAAATCATACAATGTGATTTTCAGGATTTTTGTTTTAGATTCCGTCTCTCACAGTTGAAGTGTACCTATGATAAAAATTACAGACCTCTACATGCTTTGTAAGTAGGAAAACCTGCAAAATCGGCAGTGTTTCAAATACTTGTTCTCCCCACTGTACATACGAGTAAGCGGACAAGCAACTACTTTACCCAGTTTTTTAAATAGAAATCAGACCATTACCATCTGGCCCTTTTGCTTTCCCACTTTGCAGCGAGCTGATTGCCTCTAAGACCTCAGCCTCAGAGATTGGTGTGCATAAAGATTCTCTATGTTCCTGAGAGAGTGAGGGGAAGAGTAATCTTATCGAAGAAAAGTTTTCTGCCGAGTCCACACACAGTAGAATATTGTTTCTTATACTACCTTTTCTTTATTCTCAGAAACGGTTTTTACCCCATATCATCTTTTCGTTGAGATATCAAATTGAAGCTAGTCTTGTTCTTTACCTAACATGCAAGTTACCTTCCAGGATTTCCCCCAGATTCATAAAATCTATATCTGGGCATAAAATAATGATGACTCTGCGTTTTGGGTCAGGAGGTAGTTTAATGCCTCTAGTTTAAGGTCTCAACCTTTTTCATTAGAGATGTTGAGGGTCTTTCAAAGCTTTCTCAATATCTTTTAATTCCCATTCCAATTGGAGTTGGGCCTCGAGAGCCTTCTTTCTCCTTGCAGTGTTATGTGATACGATTAAACCTCAGAGCTAGGCAGCCTCCCACACTAAAGAGGAGCTTACATCACTTGTATCATCGACCTGCATATAGAGTTTAAACTGATCTATTTGCAGAATCTACATTATTCAAGAGAGAAAGATTCAGTCACCAATGTCTAGTAGTGGGATCTCGATAAGGTGGAGAGATTGAAATATGGATAGGCGAGTGATCTGACAGAGAACAGACACTAATTTGTGCGTCCGTGGATTCTCTCTCTAGTTGTTAAGAAGAAGTCAACCCTGGAGAATGACTACTGAGCATTAGAACTTCTGTTTTCGCGTTCTCTGTTCTCTTGGGTGCATCAAAAAGATTTAGTTCACTGTGGGGCAGGCAGGTAGCCTAGTGGTTAGAGCGTTGAGCCAGTAACCGAAAGGTTGCTGGATTGAATCCCCGAGCTGACAAGGTACAAATATGTAATTCTGCCCCTGAGCAAAGCAGTTAACCCACTGGTTGATGAAGACGTGGATGTTGATTATGGCAGCCCCCCCGCACCTCTCTGATTCAGAGGGGTTAAATGCGGAAGACACATTTCAGTTGAAGGCATTCAGTTGTACAACTGACTAGGTATACGCCTTTCCAGCTCCACAGTGGATTCTGTTTTCTTAGATGGGATACCAGTTTAGTGTATTTGTGATCAATCTCAGGATCAATAACATAGTTGTCCCCTTCAAGTACGACAAAAGGTGTGACAGTAGTTACTGCCAGTAGTTTTGAATTAAAAACATCCTGGTAAACGGTAGGAGTATACATAGTCGTAAACCCAATCTGTTCCCCATAGAGGAAGCCAGACCCTCTGTATCTTTAATAGTTTTCTCACGGTGAAAGGTCATTTTTTTCTTTCTTGAGGATCATGTGGAGTAGAACACCATGTCATGTTCAAGATCCGTAAGATGGGTTTCCTGAAGGAAAATTAGAATTTATTATTATTATTATTTTTTAACCAAGATAATAATTTCATACGTTTGCTGAAGGAGAGCAATTTGAACATCTTCCATTTTTTATTTTAAAATTATTATTTTTTTTAACCAAGACAATACTTTCTTACGTTTGATTGGACGATTCATCACTTCCTGGAGTTTAGCGAGATAATCTTAGCAACACTCATTTAAGAACCTTGTAAAGCTTATATAAAAGGCATGCGTTGTAAGTGAACCTTTAAGGAATTCATAACTCTATGACAAGGAGAAGTCTGCTTCTTCACAAAGTGAATGAGATCCTTAAAGGAAAAAGCATAGCTCACAAAAAAACAGGCATGTAAGACACATTCAGTGCAAACACAAACACATCCGTTCTTTCTAATCACGACAAAATGAGTTATTCTTCAATTTGCTGATGAAATGAGTGAGACGGCTAAGAAAACAACGACATGACATGAAGCTAAACCCCCCCCCCCCATTCTTATTTTCACTTCCTGGAGTTGGAGAGATTGAAGGAAATCTCCGCTGAAGAAGCAGTCTTCTGAGCACTTGGTTGGGGTAACCCCGGAGCGAGGGGCCTCTTCATGGGTCTGTGTGAAAAACCATTACTGTGACAACAGTGCCCTCACGTTTGGTAAAATGGGGTACTATGTCACCCATTACCAGAGCCCCCTGTGGCCGTAAAGGGGCCGGGCTTCATGCAGGCTATACATTCTCCCTAAAGTACAATGTATGTTGGAAGCTTGTCCATGTTTAATGCTGCCCGCATTTCACGGTGTTCACAGTGTTCAAGAGGTATATCAATCTCCCCAGGGTGAGTGACAAGTTAGGGTCACTCTCCACAAGGGGGCGCCCCTCCCCCATGGCTGGTTATTTACTGGGAGTCATTGCTGAATCCTGCCTGTAGCTCACTAGTCTCTATGAGGTGTCTATTGATACAGGATATGGGCACTAAAGGAGATTAATTGTTGGTAGGGGAGTTGTGGGTTGTACACAACCATGCTATTATCCCACAAGCAGTCTCTGTGGTTCATATGAGCTGTCTGTCTCCAGCTCAATGCTTTCCATTCCTGGGAATTAAATCAAATCAAATCAAAGTTTATTTGTCCTGTGATGGAAGTTGTTCCCATGGGGCTATTGTTGATACAGCCCTTCCAGCGCTGAGTGCTAGCCACTCACCTGGACGCATCTCTCAGCCTAAGCCGGTAAGGTGCCTTTTGGGTACCAGCAAATGTCGGCAGCATTGTAGGTCCCCAAAGAACACAGTGGACTCCATCATTCTTAAAAATTGAAGAAGTTTGTAACCACCATGACTCTTCCTAGAGCTGGCTGCCTTGTCACGTTCCTGACCTGTTTTCTCTTGTTTTATATGTCTTTATTGGTCAGGGCGTGAGTGTTGGGTGGGCAGTCTATGTTTTCTATTTCTATGTGGGGTTTTGTGTTCGGCCTGGTATGATTCTCAATTAGAGACAGGTGTGTATCGTTTGTCTCTGATTGAGAGTTATTGTCACGTTCCTGACCTGTTTTCTCTTGTTTTGTATGTCTTTATTGGTCAGGGCGTGAGTGTTGGGTGGGTAGTCTATGTTTTGTATTTCTAGGTTGGGTTTTGTGTTCGGCCTGGTATGATTCTCAATTAGAGACAGGTGTGTATCGTTTGTCTCTAATTGAGAGTCATACTAAGGCAGCCAGGGTTTCACTGGGGTTTTGTGGGTGTTTGTTCCTGTGTCAGTGTTTGGGCCACACAGGACGGTTGAAGGTTAGTCACGTTTGTTGTTTTGTAGTTTTGTAGTGTCTTGTTTGCTGTTTTCATTAAAAGATGGCTTATTTCCCTCAATCCGCATCTTGGTCCGATCCATGCTCCTCCTCGTCTGAGGAGGAGAACAACAATGACTGCCTTTACAGTTATACTAAGGCAGCCAGGGTTCACTGGTGTTTTGTGGGTGTTTGTTTCCTGTGTTAGCGTTTGGGCCACACAGGACTGTTGCAGGTTAGTCACGTTTGTTGTTTTGTTAATTTGTAGTGTTTGTTGGTTTGCCATTAAAATCATGAATACCTCCTACTCCGCATCTTGGTCCGATCCATGCTCCTCCTCGTCTGAGGAGGAGAACGACATTGACAGCCGTTACATGCCTGGCCAAACTGACCAATCGGGAGAGAAGGGCGTTGGTCAGGGAGGTGACCAAGAACCCGATGGTTACTCTGACAGAGCTCTAGAGTTCCTCTTTGGAAATGGGAGAACCTTCCAGAAGGACAACCATCTCTGCAGCACTCCACCAATCAGGCCTTTATGATAGTGGCCAGACGGAAGCCACTCCTCAGTAAAAGGCACAATGCAGCCCGCTTGGAGTTTGCCAAAAGGCACCTAAAGGACTCTGACCATGAGAAACAAGATTCTCTGGTCTGATGAAACCAAGATTGAAATCTTCGGCCTGAATACCAAGCGTCACGCCTGGAGGAAACCTGGCACCATCCCTACGGTGAAGCATGGTGGTGGCAGCATCATGCTGTGGGGATTTTCAGAGGCAGGGACTGGGAGACTAGTCAGGATCAAGACAAAGATGAATGGAGCAAAGTGCAGAGAGATCTTTGATGAAAACCTGCTCCAGAGCGCTCGGACCTCAGACTGGGGCGAAGGTTCACCTTCCAACAGGACAATGACCCTAAGCACATAGCCAAGACAATGCAGGAGTGGCTTCGGGAAAATCGGAACCCGATCTAACATCTGGAGAGATCTGAAAATAGCTGTGCAATGACGCTCCCCATCCAACCTGACAGAGCTTGAGAGGATCTACAGAGAAGAATGGGAGAAACTACCCAAATACAGGTGTGCCAAGCTTGTAGCGTCATACCCAAGAAGACTGTAATCGCTGCCAAAAGTAACGTAACAAAATGTGGAAAAAGTCAAGGGGTCTGAATATTTTCCGAAGGCACTGTCTAGGCTTGACAGTGCTATCTAGTTAGGCCCTGTTATGTATGATATAATGTGATACCATTATATAGCATTTATCCTAGGCACTACTTTATGTTGTTACTGTGGAACCTAGAGCATTGATACTAATTGAGTACTGCGCCTGCCATGAATGTTCTATGCTTGAAACTTTAGTTTGAACGATAAAGTCATGTAAACGTTCTCTGTTTCAAGTATCATTATTACTGTTTGTGTAGTAGTAATAACACAACAGGCCCCCCTCCTGTCCCCATTCTGCCCCCTCCTCGCACCTCTCTCCCCACTCCTGTCCCCATTCTGCCCCCCCCCCCCCCCCCTGGTCCCTTTCTTCCCCCTCCTCGCCCCCTTCTGCCCTCCCCTGGCCCCCTTCTTCTCCCTCTGGCCCCTGTCCACCTCAGCTGACTCACCGGCATCCTCATGCCGTCAGAGCAACCCCTTCACCCCCTCTCCCCCTGCCTCTCCCACCCCCGCTGACATTAGCAGACATGGCCTCTCCCCCCTCTCCCCTGCCTCTCTCCCTCCTCCCACTCCCGGGTTCAGTTCACCTCTCCACCTATCACCTGCCTCCCTGCATGCCTCCCTCCCTCCCTATCCCCTTCGCGACGTCCTTCCCTCCGTCCTTTTCAGAGCTGCTGAGAACAGAACAGATATAGCAACACAGCAGTGCAGTGCTTCTCGGTGTGAGTAGGTGTGTGAGAGAGAGATAGACAGCGGCCTCAAATAACACTAGTAACTATATCATTGACTGAACTGCATCGGAACCTGCGAATGGAATAATATTGTAGTACATCTTGTTAGTGTTGGTGAGTTGAAGATCTTTGTGACTTTCTGTTGGCCTTTCTCAGTGTTGTCATGTTTTCAGTTGTGTTTCTCATGTGTTTCTCATGTGTTTCTCATGTGTTTCTCATGTGTTTCTCATGTGTTTCTCATGTGTTTCTCATGTGCTTAGTGAAAAGTAGGTTTGAGTGGTTTCCTGGTACTCCTTTTGCAGATGCTGTGTTTCAGATTGACATAACATAACACATTAGATTCCCCGCGGACCAGTTTGGAATTGTTATTGTTTACAGGTGCCTTGATCTCAGATTGTCATTATTAAGATTATTATTATTATTTTAACACAGGGGGCTGTGTTGTTGCATGCTTTAATAAATCTGTGATTTAAAATGGAGAGTTTACAAATCTAGCATTTCAGTGGCTTTACAGACCACATCAGGACATAAGCCCATGTGGTGCAGATATGAGCAAAACTCTACTTTGTCAGTCACTGAGTTGCAGGAGCGGGTCGTGTTTGAGTCAGGAACACTTTAGTGCACCAGTGGGATGGCATAAAGCTGTGTGTTGTCATCTTTGAGTCCAAGACGACCCAAATTCTCCACCGTTCTGCCAAAGTGTGCACTTGTACACTCCCCCGTAAGTATCGGCCAACAAACATTAGAATGGCGGCAGGTAGCCTAGTGGTTAGAGCGTTGGACTAGTAACCGAAAGTTTGCTAGATCAAATCCCAGAGCTGACAAGGTAAACATCTGTCGTTCTGCCCCTGAACAAGGCAGTTAACCCACTGGTTCTAGGCCGTCGTTGTAAATAAGAATTTGTTCTTAACTGACTTGCCTAGTTAAATAAAGGTTAAATAAAATAAAAATGGGCCACCAAGCATTAGAATTGGCCACCAAGCATTAGAATTGGCAACCAAGCATTAGAATTGGCCCCCAAGCATTAGAATTGGCCAAAAAGTGCACACTTGGGAGAATCATTATGCACACTAAGTAGCGAGGGATACAGTGCTTGGGTGTCACCAGAAACCTGGGGCTTAAGAGATGGACTGTAGTGAATGATGGACAGGCCCTTGATGAGGTGACGGAAAGTCTTGGCAGCACACAGAGTTTTATCATATGATTTGTGCTTGAGATCATTCCGCGCTGTCTAAACAAACCTTAACACGTCACACACGGACACAGACACACACACACGTATAACTACACACACACGGACGCTCACACACACACACACATGGACACAGACTCACACACACTTATAACTACACACACACGGACGCTCACACACACACACACATGGACCACAGACACACACACTTATAACTACACACACACACACACACACACACATGGACGCACACACACATAGACACAAACACACGGACACACAGTTATAACTACATGCGCGCACGCACGCACGCGCACGCACACCCACGCACGCACACCCACGCACACAAGAGAGGGAAGGTGAAATTACCCTGCATTCACACACATAGTGTTGCAGAGTCAGAGAGGCTGGCCCAACAGGAGAGGGTGGCCCAACAGGAGAGGCTGGCCCAACAGGAGAGGCTGGCCCAACAGGATTGTGGCCAGCCAGACCACATAACATGATTTAAAGATAGTAAACATATCAGAGTACTATAATGAATGGGACAATCATCCTACTTCAAGTGAGTGTCACTTTATAATGCTCTCCTGGGTCAATGATACTGCAGCATAGGAACAGGACAGATCTCCCAACACAAGCATTGGAATAGGAAGTAGGATAAGGGTTTATTAGAAAATAGAATGCAAACACATGACAGATCAGGGTCTGCAGGAGGGAATACACAGTGATATTGTGACAGAGAATCAGCCTGGTTGGAGATGACAGATCAGGGTCTGCAGGAGGGAATACACAGTGATATTGTGACAGAGAATCAGCCTGGTTGGAGATGACAGATCAGGGTCTGCAGGAGGGAATACACAGTGATATTGTGACAGAGAATCAGTCTGGTTGGAGATGACAGATCAGGGTCTGCAGGAGGGAATACACAGTGATATTGTGACAGAGAATCCGCCTGGTTGCAGGGTAGAGTTGGAGATGACAGATCAGGATACATATCTATTTATAAACAGTTTCATATTCAGGTCAGTTCTTTCTGACTAACCTTTACACCACACCAGCCATAGGCCATGCACCCAGTCCTCTTCAGACCTGGGTTTAAATACTAATCAAATTATTTCACCTACTTTGAGCGTTTGCTTTAGTCTGTCTAATGTGCCATGTGATCAGAGTTGGCATTTCTATTGGTTTCATTGCACCAGGCAAGCTAAATTAATCACAGATACATACAGTACTTTAAATTATTTTGAAATGAGTATTTGAACCCAGATCTGGTCTCCTTCTCTACGGTCACATGAGAACACGGAGACACACACTGCTAGCAAGTGTTAACCGGTAGAAATGACTGGCATGTCATGTCCTGGCAGAAGGAAGTGTTTACCGATAGAAAAGACTGGCAGGTCATGTCCTGGCAGTAGGAAGTGTTTACCGATAGAAAGGACTGGCAGGTCATGTCCTGATGATAGGAGCTGGTTGTTGATACTGGTATTAATCTGATGATAGGAGCTGGTTGTTGATACTGGTATTAATCTGATGATTGGAGCTGGTTGTTGATACTGGTATTAATCTGATGATAGGAGCTGGTTGTTGATACTGGTATTAATCTGATGATAGGAGCTGGTTGTTGATACTGGTATTAATCTGATGATAGGAGCTGGTTGTTGATACTGGTATTAATCTGATGATAGGAGCTGGTTGTTGATACTGGTATTAATCTGATGATTGGAGCTGGTTGTTGATACTGGTATTAATCTGTTGATAGGAGCTGGTTGTTGGAGCTGGTATTAATCTGATGATTGGAGCTGGTTGTTGGAGCTGGTATTAATCTGATGATAGGAGCTGGTTGTTGGAGCTGGTATTAATCTGATGATAGGAGCTGGTTGTTGGAGCTGGTTGTTGATACTGGTATTAATCTGATGATAGGAGCTGGTTGTTGGAGCTGGTTGTTGGAGCTGGTATTAATCTGATGATAGGAGCTGGTTGTTGGAGCTGGTTGTTGATACTGGTATTAATCTGATGATAGTAGCTGGTTGTTGGAGCTGGTTGTTGATACTGGTATTAATCTGATGATTGGAGCTGGTTGTTGGAGCTGGTATTAATCTGATGATAGGAGCTGGTTGTTGATACTGGTATTAATCTGGTGATTGGAGCTGGTTGTTGGAGCTGGTTGTTGGAGCTGGTATTAATCTGATGATAGGAGCTGGTTGTTGGAGCTGGTATTAATCTGATGATAGGAGCTGGTTGTTGGAGCTGGTTGTTGATACTGGTATTAATCTGATGATTGGAGCTGGTTGTTGGAGCTGGTATTAATCTGATGATTGGAGCTGGTTGTTGATACTGGTATTAATCTGATGATTGGAGCTGGTTGTTGGAGCTGGTATTAATCTGATGATAGGAGCTGGTTGTTGGAGCTGGTATTAATCTGATGATAGGAGCTGGTTGTTGATACTGGTATTAATCTGATGATAGGAGCTGGTTGTTGGAGCTGGTTGTTGGAGCTGGTATTAATCTGATGATAGGAGCTGGTTGTTGGAGCTGGTATTAATCTGATGATAGGAGCTGGTTGTTGATACTGGTATTAATCTGATGATAGGAGCTGGTTGTTGGAGCTGGTTGTTGGAGCTGGTATTAATCTGATGATAGGAGCTGGTTGTTGATACTGGTATTAATCTGATGATAGGAGCTGGTTGTTGGAGCTGGTTGTTGATACTGGTATTAATCTGATGATTGGAGCTGGTTGTTGGAGCTGGTTGTTGGAGCTGGTATTAATCTGATGATTGGAGCTGGTTGTTGGAGCTGGTATTAATCTGATGATTGGAGCTGGTTGTTGGAGCTGGTATTAATCTGATGATAGGAGCTGGTTGTTGGAGCTGGTTGTTGATACTGGTATTAATCTGATGATTGGAGCTGGTTGTTGGAGCTGGTATTAATCTGATGATAGGAGCTGGTTGTTGATACTGGTATTAATCTGATGATAGGAGCTGGTTGTTGGAGCTGGTATTAATCTGGTGATTGGACCTGGTTGTTGGAGCTGGTATTAATCTGATGATAGGAGCTGGTTGTTGGAGCTGGTTGTTGATACTGGTATTAATCTGATGATTGGAGCTGGTTGTTGGAGCTGGTATTAATCTGATGATAGGAGCTGGTTGTTGATACTGGTATTAATCTGATGATAGGAGCTGGTTGTTGATACTGGTATTAATCTGATGATAGGAGCTGGTTGTTGATACTGGTTGTTGATACTGGTATTAATCTGATGATTGGAGCTGGTTGTTGGAGCTGGTATTAATCTGATGATTGGAGCTGGTTGTTGGAGCTGGTTGTTGATACTGGTATTAATCTGATGATTGGAGCTGGTATTAATCTGATGATAGGAGCTGGTTGTTGGAGCTGGTATTAAAATTGTATTGGTCACATACACATGGTTAGCGTTTGACCGCCTCACTGCTGCTCTCTATTTGTCCCCAAGGCAGACAGACAGCTGGATATCCACAGACAGGCCAATCTGTCACCTACCCTGAGAGGTTTACCCCATAGGATTACAAAGCTTCAGATTTAGGCACTGTGTCAGTCTGCCACAGTCACATACTCACCAGTGGAGGTTGGTGCCGTTTAAGATGAGGGAGGACAGTTTTCTTTTTTCATGAGCATGGCCTTATATTACAGCATATTGGATGACTGTCATTCGTATTCCATTCACCCAGCTCAATGTAACATCAATAGGTTAGGCTACTACATGATGCTCAAATGTTCCCTTTATCCATCATGAGATTGCTACAACCTGGCCTATGAATGAAAGTTTACAACGTAGGTGCACACAGGTGGAGAGAAAAAAAATTGTGACAGATGACAGACAGCGACAGATGGACAGAGTGGCACATCCAATACCGCCTTTCACACTCTTGCCTGCATGTAGCTGACCTGGGGTGTAATCGTTGGTCCAACAGTTGCAAACGAGAGTTTATATCCCTCTGTTTGAGCCGGGTGTTTGAGTAGGCTAAATTAGCTAGCTGCACTTGCTAGCTCAGTAAGTGAAACTGAAAGTGAAATACAATGACGAAATCTCTCTCTCTTTCTATGTACAGGGCATTCGGAAAGTATTAGAGCCCTTGACTTTTTCCACATTTTGTTAGGTTACAGCCTTATTTCTAAAATGTATTAAATCGTTTTTTCCCCCTCGTCAATCTACACACAATACCCCATAATGACATCACAATACCCCATAATGACATCACAATACCCCATAATGACAAAGCAAAAACACGTTTTTAGAACCCTAAATATTATATTTACATAAGCATTCAGACCCTTTACTCAGTACTTTGTTGAAGAACATTTAGCAGCGATTACAGCATTGAGTCTTCTTGGGTATGACGCTACAAGCTTGGCACACCTGTATTTGGGGAGTTTCTCCCATTCTTCTCTGCAGATCCTCTCAAGCTCTGTCAGGTTGGATGGGGAGTGTTGCTGCACAGTGATCTTCAGGTCTCTCCAGGGATGTTCGATTGGGTTCAAGTCCGGGCTCTGATAGGGCCATTCAGAGACTTGTACTGAAGCCACTCCTGCGTTGTCTTGAATGTGTGCTTAGGGTCGTGGTCCTGTTGGAAGGTGAACCTTCACCCCAGTCTGAGGTCCTGAGCGCTCTGGAGCAGGTTTTCATCAAGGATCTCTCTTTACTTTGCTCCGTTCATCTTTCCCTCGATCCTGACTAGTCTCTCAGTCCTTGCTGTTGAAAAAATTATGCTGCCACCACCATGCTCCACCCTAGGGATGGTGCCAGGTTTCCTCCAGATGTGACGCTTGGTATTCAGGCCAAAGAGTACAATCTTGGTTTCATCAGACCAGAGAATCTTGTTTCTCATGGTCTGAGAGTCTTTAGGTGCCTTTCGACAAACTCTAAGTGGGCTGTTATGTGCCTTTTACTGAGGAGTGGCTTCCGTCTGGGAACTCTAGCATAAAGGCCTGATTGGTGGAGTGCTGCAGAGATGGTGTCCTTCTGGAAAAGGTTCTCCCATCTCCACAGAGGAACTCTGGAGCTCTGTCCTAGTGACCATCGGGTTGTTGGTCACCTCCCTGATCAAAGCTCTTCTCCCCTGATTGCTCAGTTTGGCCAGGCGGTCATCTCTCGGAAGAGTTTTGGTGGTTCTAAACTTCTTCCATTTAAGAATGATGGAGGCCACTGTGTTCTTGGGGACCTTCAATGCTATAGAAATTGTTTGGTACCCATCCCCAGATCTGTGCCTCGACACAATCCTGTCTCGGAGCTCTACGGACAATTCCTTCAACCTCATGGCTTGGTTTTTGCTCTGTCATGCACTGTCAACTGTGGGACCTTAAATAGACAGGTGTGTGCCTTTCCAAATCATGTCCAATCAATTGAATTGACCACAGGTGGTCTCCAATCAAGTTATAGAAACATCTCAAGGATGATGAATGGAAACAGGATGCACCTGAGCTCAATTTCGAATCTCATAGCAAAGGGTCTGAACACTTATGTAAATAAGCTATTTCTTTTTTTATTTGTAATACATTTGCAAACATTAGTAATGGGGTATAGATTGCTGAGAATTGTTTTTTGTTATATCCATTTTAGAATAAGGCTGTAACATAAACATTTTTTGGGGAAAATTAAAGGGGTCTGAATACTTTCCGAAGGCGCTGTATCTCTCTCTCACTTTCTTGCTTCTCCTTCATTTTTTAAGAAATTAATTTGTTCAAAACTGTTCAACCGTTGTCTTTCTCTCTTTGAGTCAATTACTCAATTCATGCACTGCAGTGCTAGCTAGCTGTAGCTTTTGCTTTCAGTTCTATATTCACTATCTGATCCTTTGATTGGGTGGACAACATGTCAGTTCATGCTGCAAGAGCTCTGATAGGTTAGAGGACATCCTCCTGAAGTATACCATTTTTATTTCTTATGAAATTCATTGATGATGGTCCTCCCCGTCCTCCTCTGAGGAGCCTCCGCTGATACGCAAACGCACGCTAGCCACTCCGAGAGAGACTTACAACAATTTATAGTTCATGTTTTTCTAGACAAACACCAGAAGATGGACTTTCCCCTAGTCGTACCACCTGTTTCAGTCAGATACAGTTCTGTGTCTGCGCCTCTCATCCCCCCCCTTCAGTTACTTGAGTCATGGTACGACAAGGGGGAGATATGACCTCATTAAAATAGTGAAGTCACTGAGGGAGGATGAGGTCAGGTGACTGCCGGCCAGGGTTAGCTGATTGGTGCAGAATGTGACCGGCAGGTGTTGAATTTATTCAACGTGACGTAATGCAACCCAGTGACAATAGCCTGGTTAACCAGAATGAACAGGAAGTGAAACAATAGTAGAATAGAGTGTTTATTGATCCCTACTTGGGAAATTGATTTATCACTCAGCATCATCAATAACTTACAAGGACAGGACACGTATCAATGACAAACACATGTTATTAAACACATTAAGACAAATGAAGGCACCTGCACCTTAGTAGCCATAAAAGAAAGATTCAGATTTAAAGTAAGAAATGTTGTCCGAGCAATAACATTCGTTCTGGTTAAACCAGGCCACAGCATTCATTCTGGTTAAACCAGGCAGCAGCATTCATGCTGGTTAAACCAGGCCACAGCATTCATTCTGGTTAAACCAAGCCGCAGCATTCATTCTGGTTAAACCAGGCCACAGCATTCATTCTGGTTAAACCAGGCCACAGCATTCGTTCTGGTTAAACCAGGCAACAGCATTCATTCTGGTTAAACCAGGCCACAGCATTCATTCTGGTTAAACCAGGCCGCAGCATGAATTCTGGTTAAACCAGGCCACAGCATTCGTTCTGGTTAAACCAGGCCATAGCATTCATTCTGGTTAAACCAGGCCACAGCATTCATTGTGACTAGGGTGGGCATTCTAGTTTCTTTATTTCTATGTTTTCTATTTCTTTGTGTTTGGCCGGGTGTGGTTCTCAATCAGAGGCAGCTGTCTATCGTTGTCTCTGATTGAGAATAATACTTAGTTAGCCTTTTGCCCACCTGGGTTTGTGGGTAGTTGTTTTCTGTATAGTTTTAGTTACCTTACAGAACTGTTCGTTTGTCTCTTTGTTATTTTTGTTTCAAAGTGTTCTGAGTTAATAAAAAATCATGAACACGTACCACGCTACACTTTGGTCCACTCCTTCTTCATCAGACGAGCGTTACAGATTCAGCGTCTAGGAAGTATAGCCACCACTGTGATGTCAGTATGCGTCGAGGAATGGTTTTCCTCATTCCCGATCTGTTACTTTTATATTTGAGTCATTTAGCAGACACTTGTCCAGAATGACTTACAGGAGGCAATTAGGGTTAAGTGCTTTGCTGAAGGACACATTGACAGATTTTCAACCTAGTCTGTTCGGGGTTTCGAACCAGCGACCGTTCAGTTACTGGCCCAACACTCTTAACTGCTGGACTAGCTGACGCCCTATGTTTGTGCTGTCTTGGCTCTCAACTCCTACGGTTATTTTCAGATCTGGGATCAGGCTGAAGCCATCCGCTGGTGTTGTAATACTCAAAGCTGAGTAAAGACCACAGACCACAGACTACAGACCACAGACTACAGACCACAGACTACAGACCACAGACCACAGACCACAGACCACAGACTACAGACTACAGACTACAGACTACAGACTACCGACTACCGACTACAGACTACAGACTACCGACTACAGACTACAGACTACAGACTACAGACTACAGACTACAGACTACAGACTACAGACTACAGACTACAGACTACAGACTACAGACTACAGACTACAGACTACAGACTACAGACTACAGACTACAGACTACAGACTACAGACTACAGACTACAGACTACAGACTACAGACCACAGACTACAGACTACAGACCACAGACCACAGACTACAGACTA